>NW_025974656.1:0-8380 GCF_021869965.1 Rhincodon typus
TGTACGCAATACTCCAAGTGCGGCCGCACCAGAGTTTTGTACAGCTGCAACATGACCTCATGGCTCCGAAACTCAATCCCTCTACCAATAAAACCTAACATACTGTACGCCTTCTTAACAACGCTATCAACCTGGGTGGCAACTTTCAGTGATCTATGCACATGGACACCGAGATCTTTCTGCTCATCCACACTACCAAGAATCTTACCATTAGCCCAGTACTCTGTATTCCTGTTACTCCTTCCAAAGTGAATCACCTCACACTTTTCCGCATTAAACTCCATTTGCCACCTCTCAGCCCAACTCTGCAGCTTATCTATGTCCCTCTGTAACCTGCAACATCCTTCTGCACTATCCACAACTCCACCGACTTTGGTGTCATCCGCAAATTTACTAACCCATCCTTCTATGCCCTCATCCAGGTCATTTATAAAAATGACAGCCAGCAGTGGCCCCAAAACAGATCCTTGAGGTGCACCACTAATAACTGAACTCCAGGATGAACATTTCCCATCAACCACCATCCTCTGTCTTTTTACAGCTAGCTAATTTCTGATCCAAACCGCTAAATCACCCTCAATCCCATGCCTCCGTATTTTCTGCAATAGCCTACCATGGGGAACCTTATCAAACGCTTTACTGAAATCCATATACACCACATCAACCGCTTTACCCTCATCCACCTGTTTGGTCACCTTCTCAAAGAACTCAATAAGGTTTGTGAGGCATGACCTACCCTTCACAAAGGGTACTGAGAGACCATGAATAAAAGATTAAACTGATCTCCTATCTGCCTATTCGATTGGATGTAGAAGATTCTATAACGCTGTATCAAAGAAAAGTGGGAGATTTGTCCTTGGCCAATATTTAGTCCTCAATCAACATGACAAAACAGATTACCTCACCATTTCAAATTTTTTTCAGTATGGGAGTTTACTGTGTATACACTGCCTGCTTTATTTCCTACATTAGGACAGTGACAATCCAACAATAACTGTTTCATTGTCCATAAATCACTTTGAGTTATAGTTGGCCATGAACGGAGCTGCATCAATGTAAGTCTCTCTAATTTTCAGATTTCCAGCAACAGAGTTACATAAAATTTTACACTACCGAAATAGGTCATTTACTTATGTTTATGTTCCACAAATGCTGTCTCCAGCCTCACTAATTTAACACTCTCTCATCAATTCTTTTTTCCCTCGTGTGTTTTCTTAGTTTCCAAAAGACCATAAGACCATAGGAGCAGAAATTAGGCCACTCACCCCATCAAGTCTGCTCCACCATTCAACTATGGCTGATAAGTTTCTTTACCCCATTCTCCTGCTTCTTCCCTGTAACCCTTGATCCACTTGACAGTCAAGAACATATCTATGTCTGTGTTAAATATACTCAATGACCTGGCCTGCACAGCCTCTTTGGCAGTGAATTCCATTGATTCACTACTCTCTGGCTGAAGAAGTTTTTCCTTATCTCTGATCGAAAAGGTCTTTCCTTTACTCTAAGGCTGTGCCCTTGGGTCCTAATCTCTCCTACCAATGGAAACATCTTCCCAGTGTCCACTCTGTCCAGGCCATTCAGTATTCTGTAAGTTTCAATTAGATCCTCCCTCATCCTTCTAAACTCCATCATGTATAGACCCAGAGTCCTCAAACGTTCCTCATATGTTAAGCTTTTCATTCCTGGCACCATTCTCGTGAAATTTATCTGAACCTGGTCCAGGGCCAGTACATCCTTCATAAGATATGGGGCCCAAAATTGTGCACAGTACTCCAAAAGTGGCCTGACCAGAGTTTTATAGAGCCTCAGAAATACATCCCTGCTTTTATATTCAAGTCCTTTTAAAATAAATGCTGAAGTTGCATTTGCCTTCCTAACTACTGACTCAACCTGCAAGTTTACCTTGAGAGAATCCTGGACTATGTTAAGGTTCTTCTTGTACCACGAACCAGAGTGAGAGACAGAGAGACGATAAAATGGCCTTCAGTTTTCTTTATTCGGAAAGCTTGCTGTTACATGATTCTGGGCTTAAGCTCGAGCTGGAACATTCTCTTTTTTCTCTCTCTCTTTTCTCTCTCTCTCTTTCTTACAGACAGTAGATGTGGCTTCTTTTTATACCAGATTGTACCAGATACAGTTATCAGATCCTCAATATAGTCAATAGATGTTTCTGCAGAGATAGTAGGAACTGCAGATGCTGGAGAATCCAAGACAACAAGGTGAAGAGCTGGATGAACACAGCAGGCCAAGCAGCATCATAGGAGCAGGAAGGCTGACGTTTCGGGCCTAGACCCTTCATCAGAAAAAGATGTTTCAGATGTTTCTTCGGGGTGTCTTTGTGGGCCAAGCCCTAATTTTCAATCCAGGTGTCAATAAATCTTTCAGCAAAATCCCTCACGTCCTCAGAGCCTTTTTGTTGGCAAGATGATACTTTTGTCCAGTCAGTTTTAGGGGGACCATATTTTTTTTTCATTCAATCAATAATATTCATGTAGCCAATCACAGAGGGCTTCCTATCCCTTATCCACATCCTGGCCATTTTGTCCCAGCCTGTCCTTTACTTTCCTAAAAATCGTGCTCCAGCTGTGGAGCCCACCATAGCTGTAAGAAATTGGACCCCATCAAACGGATGGAGACAATAAGTGTTATTGAGTTTCTCCAATTCTGACCGGTCTTGTATTCTTCCTTTTGGCATCGGGAGTTTCATGGAGAACGCATTTCGTAAAATCATATCGGTTCTGCCTATGAGTTTGCCATCTGCATCTGTATCAGTTTCCTTATGGCCTTTAGTCCGCTCATATCGGACCAGTCGCACCTGGGCTGGGGGCTCCTGTCCTTCTTCCCCTTAGGGTCAGAATCTGAGACAGGGCCTAACGGGGTGTTGGGTCTGCTTGGGCAATGATTATAGGGCGGAGGTCTGTAAATAGGGCCAGGATATGGTCCTCTGCCCGATTTAAGGTGTTCAATTTCCTTTAGTGCCTTTGTCAGTCCTTCTTTAGTAATTTTTAATTCACTACAGACATTGGACTATTGATCTTTAAGGCTACTGATCTTTAAGGCTGTTATTTTCTCTGTCATGATTTGACTTATCGATGATTTCCTGTCTTTGTCTTTATTGTTGCATGACACACAGGGACCAACGGTTTCGTTTTTTTATCCCTGAGATGTATTGTTTTTCCCCAGACTCCCTTTATATCATCCAGGGACCACTGTTGCATGGAGGTTCCATATTTCTTTGAGATTTCAGTTAGGGTTGAAGAGACGTCGAAGTGTCACTCGATATATTCTTTTAGTTCCCTCTCTGATATATCTGGCGGAGTCAGCCCGTCCTTTACTGTAGTTGGTAGTTTCTCGGCCATTATTACTATAAATTCTTATAGATAATTTTCAGCAAATTACTGAGGGGGTTGTCTCCCTTTGTATAGAATTCAATGTAAATAGATTCATGATCTGTTTTGGATCAGATCACGCTTGATGGGGCTTTCCAAAAAGAAGGGGTCTGGCCTTCACCTGAGGACTTTTAGAAATGAAAAGTCCTTACCTCACTGTAGACCGAAGCAACAACTGCGTGGAAAGTGGACCTGTTCCTGTGATCCTGCCAACTAAGCCAAGTTGTTGAGGTTCTTCTTGTACCATGAGCCGGAGTGAGAGACAGAGAGACAGTAAAATGGCCTTCAGTTGTCTTTGTTCAGAGAGCTTGCTGTTACATGGCTCTGGGCTTAAGCTCGAGCTGGAACTTGCTCTTTTGTTTTCTCTCACTCTCTCTTTCTTACAGTCGGTAGATGTGGCTTCTTTTTATACCAGATACAGTTATCAGATCCTCAATATAATCAATAGACGTTTCTTTTTACAGAGTTTTCTTATTGTAATTCTTTAACAACTAGTTTCTGTTTCCCTTAAGGGGTTTGTTTGACCTATCAGGCAGGTATTTGAAAATGACCTTTAAGCCTGATACAATTAGGTTTCACTGACACAATTAGGTTTCCCTGATACAATCAAGTTTATTTTAACTCTTACCTGCCCTGTGGGTTCCTGCTGAACCCCACAACTAGAATTCCCAAGTCTCTTTGCACTTCAGACTTCTGAATTTTCTCCCCATTTCGAAAATAGTCCATGCTTCTATTCTTCTTCCCGAAGTGCATGACTTCACACTTTCCCACATTGTACTCCATCTCTAACTTATTTGCGCACTCTCCCAACCTGTCCAAATCCTGCAGCTTCCCTGCCTCCTCAATACTATTCCCATTAATGTGGCTATGTCATCTCCCTCAAGTTCTCTATAGTAGGGAGTTTCACATTTTCCGTTCTCAAGTATCACTTCATGGGAACTACAGAAATGTTACTGTGTAGATGGAGTCCATTTGTCCCATTGTTTGTGCACCAGCTCTCAGCACATTCTAACTTGGTGCCAATTTTCTGCCTTTGCCCCATGACCGTATACTTCCTTGAACTCTAATGACATTGTATAGCTCATTTAATCACCTCTTAGTTATTCCAGTCTTCCATTTAAAACAATTCCAGCAGCAAAACTTCAATCTCAAACAAGATAAAGGTTAGTTTAGTCTCAATTATTGTTAAATGTTACTGACTATTAAGATAGTGATTGGCTAAAATAGAGATACAATGATTAAGCACAGGAACAAAAACAAAGTTGCTGGAAAAGCTCAGCAGGTCTGGCAGCATCTGTGAAGGAAAAAGCAGAATTAACATTTCGGGTCCGGTGACCCTTCCTCAGCTCTGATGATGGCTGGGAAAACATCAGTTTATATGCAGAAAATAGGGAGGTGGGTGGGGTAGGGAGTAAACGATAGGATAAAGCCCAAAGAGAGAGAAAGACAGTTGGACAGACAAAGGAGTTGCTAACGATCAGGCTGGGAGGGTGAATAGTTGTTAATGGGGACTGTTAGTGACTAACAACAGGGGGTGAGTAATGGCAGGCTCTGTGGTAAGAAGGCCTGGTGTGTGGTGGAGGGCGCTGGGACATGGGAGAGTTTAGGCCCAAAATTATTGAACTCAATATTGAGTCCAGAGTGCTGTAGGGTCCCCAAGTGGAAAATGAGGTGTTGTTCCTCCAGCTTGCGTTGGGCTTCGCTGGAACACTGCAGCAAGCCAGAGACAGAGATATTGGCCAGGTGCGTTAAAGTGGCAGGCAACAGATAGTTCAGGGTCTTTTTTGCGAGCAGAACGTAGATGTTCTGCAAAGCGGTCACCAAGTCTACGCTTCGTTTCCCCAACGTAGAGGAGACCACATTGTGAGCAGCGAATGCAGTAGACGAGATTCTGGGAAGCGCAGGTGAAGTGTTGCTTCACCTGGAAGGTATATTTGGGCCATTGGATACTGGGGAGTACAATGATTAAAACTAGGTGCAGATTCAATACTTATAAAGATGAGAACAAGATCAGTTGGATATCACTGCAGACGTGTTACTTGCTTGAAGATCTCTGCCCTGAGGTGAAGAGATTGACAATCAAAGTGAGATTCAGCAACTACATTGGCTTCTGTAGTTACTTGGAAGTTACTTGTACAGGTGGATGCAGTAATAGGTTAGGCTTTGGAAAAGAGAAAAAAGGACAAGATTTCTTTCTTCATGTTAGTTCTGCAATTATAGCACTTGCAACTTGCCCAAATTATTTCAGCAGAACTGTGGTTGATCTCTTCCTCCAATTAACTGTCCACCGCCATTCATGAGCAGATGTAGCAGGACTCCAAGGTATAGATCTAATCTTTTGATTGGGGAATCACTTAGTTCTATCACATACATGTGGCCCTGTGAAGGGTACCTCATTCTGACATAACTCTGGTGTAACTCTAGGTACAACCCCTGCTCTCTTCATTGAATAGAGTCCATTGCCTGCCTTAATGGGAAGGTAGATTGGGATTTCCAGTACCACGAAGATACAGATTGTGATTGAAAACAATTCTTGCTGCTGATGATGGTCCACAGCATCTCATGGATTTCAAGTTTTCATCTTCTAGACCTGCCATAAACATACTGCATTTAGCACAGTGGTAGTGCAATATTTATATTTAGATTATATTGTATAGGAGTACAGAGAAAAGTGTATAATGTCACCACACATGATGCCATCTTAGGTACAAAAAAGCTTAAGTACAAAGTTGTAAAAGAATCAAAGTTAAAAGGTTAATAATTACCTTCATAGAACTAGTAAAGAAGTAAAGAAATAAGGTAATAGTTAATATTAAAGTCCTTCTTAACATAAACTAGTAAAATAAAAGAATAAAGTTGAAAATTTAGCAGTCTTTGATGAGTCCTCTGTTTATCTCGCTCTCTAGGAGACCTCAGCTGCTTGTTCTAGACGCCACCTCCTCAGATAACAAGGGAGCTCTCTTATCACTTGCTTTTCCCGCATTGGGCCGGGATGTCGCTGCTGCTGCTGAAGCTGCCATTTCCCCGAACTCCTCCTGGTGCCTCCGGAACTTACCCGGGCAAGACGCACTCGCATACCGCCATGCCCGAGCCAAGAGGCCAGGCTGACAGACCGCCATGAGCTGCTGAGAGACTTGGCCAAGACACCTCTATATGCTGCCAAGAAACCAGGCTGAGACACACACCAGTCTTCAGTGAAACAAGAACTATGTGACTATCACATCTGCCATTACTGTCATGTACAAATGCATCTGCAACAGCTAATTTATTGAGGGTGAGGGTGAGGTCAGGGAGCTTTTTCCTTCTTGTTGGCTTCCTCACCAGCTACTGAAGGACTCAGTCTTGCAGTTTTGTCCATGTGGGCTCTGTCAGCAATGGTACCGCCAAGCTACTGTTGATGATGTGTGTTGAATTCTCCCACCTGGAGTATCTACTATTGCCCTAAGTGTCTCTTCCAAGTGTGATCAACATGATTCGTCAGCTGAGGAAGGGGTTAGGAAATAATCAGCAGCAGATTTCCTTGTCCAAGTGTAACCTAGTGCACATGAGATATCAGGAGGAAGTGACGGCCGTGTGGTCAGTAATGTGGATTGTCACCAATACCTTAGATAATCAGAAGTTACTGAACTTCTGCCCACATTCTGAATAGTTCCTGGACCGGTGCATGTTGCATTTCTGTACGCTGCCCTCACCATCCTCTTCTGGATGTTTCAACTCTCAGTGATCTGCAGTCTGTGCATGTAGCCATCAATAAGCAGCACAAACTCCAGAGAACCATTTGACCTCATTATTGGTGACCCTTACCCCTCCCCTATGGGACTGAGCCTCCTGCTTCGATCTCAGACTTTGCTGCATTTTTCTTTTCTGCTATTCAGAAATTGCCTCATTAACTGCCTACAGTTTTTCAAAGATGAAGCAGTATTTCCGGATGCTGTAAGTATCAGAAGTACTGTTCCACAGTCACCCTATTATGTAGACTCCAGTGTGAGTTAGGGTGGTTGACAGCATTTCATCTCTATTGTTAAGTGTGTGAGTGATATGTATTTATGTCATGAGCACAGTAAGAATTATTGATATTGTGTGGGACTGGAGTCATAGGCCCAGCAGACCTATTCAAAGAGACAGAAATAGTGGATAGCTAGTCCAGGCAGGCTGTCTCTCCCACACACAAAACATCAAGGGTTTTTTATAATTCATTCACAAAGTATGTGTCGCTGGCCAAACAGCATTTATTGCCATCCCTAATTGCCCAGAGGGCAGTTAAGAGTCAACCACATTGCTGTATCACATGTTGGCCAGACTGGGTAAGGATGACAGTTTCCTTTCCCAAAGGACATGAGTGAACTAGATGGGTTTTTCACAACAATCGGCTATGTTTTCTTGGTCACTAGGCTCTTCATTCCAGATTTCTTATTGAATTCAAATTTCACCACCTGCCATGGCAGTATTCAAACTCATTTCCTCAGAGCATTACCTGGGTCCCTGTCCCTGAAGGCCATTGCCTCCCCCTGAATCAGTTACCAGGCCCTGAAACCAATCTGGATCGCACAGGCCATGGATTCATTAACTGCTGGCCCACCTGGCTCCACATGATTCATTCTTTGACCCAGCTAAGGACCAGTTCAGTTCCCTGTTCAAGTCTCTGGGACACACAACCCCATACAATCCAACAGTGCATTCCAGACGATCAGTTCTCTTGCCTGGAGGGCACTGGTCAATCAGATTGGTCGTTTACATCATTGTTTTTGTTGAATTCCATTGGCTAACTGGATACGATGGATTTCGAGACACCACCCCTATGTCACCAGCAACCAGGACAGTATGACAACTCAGCACCTAACCTGCCAGGGTCTCAATCCCACTGCCTTGCTGCCCCATTCTGTTTTGCTGCATGAATCACAGGTCAGTCTGCAATATGAGATAACAAGGTGTAGAGCTGGATGAACACAGTAGGCCAAGCAGCATCAGAGGAGCAGGAAGGCTGACGTTTC
>NW_025974657.1:0-8380 GCF_021869965.1 Rhincodon typus
CTTTTTCTGATGAAGGGTCTAGGCCCGAAACGTCAGCCTTTCTGCTCCTATGATGCTGCTTGGCCTGCTGTGTTCATCCAGCTCTGCACCTTGTTGTCTTCAATTAAATCATAGCCACTCTGCACCTTAACATCATCTACCCATCCTGATTGTGTATTCCCTAATCTCTCATAACAAAATCTGTCACTCAATTGACCCAGAACCTCAGTGGCATCATGTGGGGAGAGAGTTCCAGATTTCGACTGTGCTGTGTGTGAGGAAGCACTTCTTGACATCCCTCCTGAATGGCCTAGCTTCACTTCTAGACTTATAGCTCCTTTATTCTGGCATCCCAAGGCAGATGGCATAATATCAGTCTGTCTAAGTTATGAGTGATCTACCAACTTTACTTCTCCAATTCCTTTGCCAGATCGGGACCAAGGGAAGGTCGGAAAAAATCCGGACATACAATTTCCCTCAAGATAGGATTACAGATCATCGGATTGGCAAGTCATTTCATGACTTGAGGACTTTCATGATGGGCGAGAAGCTCCTGGATGAAATGGTTGAAGATCTGAAGGGCCTGGCGGACAGTGAATCCCTCCTCGAGTTACTGGAACAGAGTGCATCAAAGCAGCAAAATGAACAAAGGCACCAGTGATGTCTCAGGGCTCTTTTTAAACTCTCAATGAAAAGGTACCCCTTACAGTTTGATCCAGGTCCATGTAGAATTCCATTACATCGACCTTCAGCCGTTTCTTTGTCGTTTCAGGACTAGAATCTTCAGACCCTCTCCTCAACAGCTTCACATAGTCAGTTCTGGAACTTCCCATCTACCAGCACTGTTGGTGTATATTCCCTGTATGGACTGCAGTGGTTCATTACTCTCAGTTAATTGAGCACAAGGGATAGGCAATAAATATCAGCCTGTAATCAAACATAAATGAATCAATAAATATTTGCCAATGTTGACAATTCTAATAAACTGGTGTCTGGTCTCCAGTCGACCACCTCCATAATCCAAAGATGTGTAAGTTAGGTGGACTGGCCATGCTAAATTGCCCATAGTGTCCAGGGATGCACAGGCTAGGTGGATTAGCTAAAGGAAATGCAGGGTTACAGGGACAGGGTAAGGGAGTGGGTCTTGGCGGGAAGCTCTTCATGTGGGTCAGTGTGGACTTGATGATGGGCTGAATGGCCTGCTTCCACAGTGTAGGGATTCTACGATAAACCTGTGCTCATCTAAAAACCTGCAGCCAGAGTCCAGCTATCATCCCTGTGTCACTGACTTACATTATTTCCTGATCTGGCAATGCCTCATTTTTTAAAGATCTTATCCTTGTTTTCAAATCCCCTTTCTATCTCGGTAATCTCCTTTTGTGGACCTCTGCATTCTCTACACTCCTCCAATTCTGATCTCCATTTGTCCCAGTTTAAATTGCTGCACTATTGGTGGCCGTACCTTCGATCACCCAGGCCCAGAAGTCCTGGATTACCCTCCTGCCCCCCCTAAATCTCCTAGCTTTGCTTTTCTTCTTTTAAGGTGCTCCTTAAATCTTCCCCTTTAATCCAACTTCGTATTCCTGTGTGGCTCCCGTCAATCTTTCTATAATAACACTCGTAAGTTGCTTTAGGATGTAGTCCTGTATTAAAGGCACTTATAAATCCAAGTTATTTTTGAGGATCTAAACAAACTAGGAGTGAATTAGCGCACCCTCTGGCTCCATTAGGATAATGCAGCAATTCAAACCAGGAAGTACTAGGTTCCATGACTGACAGATGCTAAGGTAGCAAAAAGAAATTGCTGGAGAAACTCGGCAAGTCTGGCAGCATCTGTGGAGAATAATCACAGTTACCATTTTGGATCCAGTGACCCTTCATCAGAACTGACTGTAGCTGGGAAAAAGCTAGTAGATATACTGAAGATGGGGCTGGGAGGAGTCATAGTATCCTACACCACAGAAACAGACCCATCAGTCCATGCTGACTAAGTTTCCCAAACTAAAGTAACCCTACTTGCCTGCATTTGGCCCATATCCCTCCAAATCTTTCCTATTCATGTACCTGTCTAAATGTCTTTTAAATATTGTAACTGTATCTTCATCTATCACTTCCTTTGACAGTTCATTCCATGTATGAACCATCCTCTGCGTGGAAAAAAGTTGCCCCACAGGTCCTTTTTAAATCTTTCTTCTTTCATCTAAAAATATGCCCCCTAGTTTTGAACTCCTCCACCCTAGGGAAAAGACCCATGCTATTTGCCTTACCTATGCCCCTCATGATTTTATAAATCCCTCTAAGGACACCCCTCAACGTCCACAGAGGGAGGTGTCTCTTCTGTGCTACATTCTGACCTTTGTGGACGCCAGCCTCAATTGGAGTTACTGGAGTTGGAGTGCAACTTCTCGGAAAGTAAGAAGAATCGAAAAAAAGGACGGTCTTATATTTCTGCAGTACCTTGCACCATATCAGGATGCCTGAAACAGTCAGTGAAGTGCCTTTGAAGTGTTGTCACTCCTGTAATGTAGGACACATGACAGCTAATGTACACACCATGAGATCCCACAAGACATCGGTATAAACAAATAGACAATCTGTTTGGTATTTCGGATCAAGACACTAGAGAGGACTCTCCAGTTCTTCCATCTAGGATATTTTACGCCCGCCTGAGATTACAGATATTCTCAAGATGACAGCACCAGCAGCACTTCTATGTTATTCATTCATGGAGGTTCGCACAGTTAATCCTGCTTTAACTGAGAGCTATTGCCCTACTGCTATGGTGATCCGAGTGCAGAAACATGACTGAGTGCCCTAGGTCAGGGACATCACAATGTGCCTGAGATGCTGCTGTGCCATTTTACAGATTGCGGATGACTCCTTGATGTGAGGGATCGCCCCCTCCTCCTCCTCCCCCCCCCCCCCCCCCCCCCCCCCCGCCCCAAGTGTGGCTGTGATCTACTCAACACTTGGTCAAATAATGCCATCATCAGCTGTCTGTCCATTCAAGGATATGGCTACTTCATCTCGTGTTCCTGCCACGGGTCTTTGTGAGTGAACATGACGATTCTTGACTCATGGATCTTTGGGCACAAGGGGCAGGAATTCCTGTGTCATCAAATAGCATAATGGTAATTACTACAAGTTCAGATGAAAGAATAATGTTGTTGTATTGCCGTAGTCTTACCAAACCATAGGACTGCTTTTGGGACGGGTGACTGGTGGTGATTTAACCTGAGGGCCACCATATCTCGGGCGACTGGAGAGGTTTGGAAGGAGAGTCCTTCATGGTAACCTCAGCCAGTGATGGGAATTGAACCCACACTTGTTGGTATTTCACTGCTTCGCAAATCAACTATGTGACCAACTGAGCTAAAACTGACCCAGATGAAAGAATGAGCATGTGGGAGAGGGATCAGGAGAGATCGGGAAACAAACAGTAACATACCTGCATTTTACAGTGTACTTGTATGAAAATGTTTTAGTAGCAGTACAGTTGTAATGGTGGATATTTCAGCTATCTCAAATCCCATTGAAGCAGAGTGGAATCAAGCCATTGTCAACTCCAAGGGACTGCTAAAGGTTTTTACTGGGCCTACATAAACTTGAATGCAGATAATGACCTTAATCTACTTGATAAGAGGTACAAAGGTATGTGAATTAAAAGTCAGAGGTAGAATGTGGGTGAATTTGCGCTTACTTTCTCATCAAGTAAATTGGCAGCTACGTTGGGATGAGAATCACAGGGCAGGAATAGACCACACACCCCACTGTGCAGACTGTCCATTTTGCATTCTGTTCAAATCAATGAGATATCAGGCATTATCTAAGAAGGGAAAAGACTGGTGGAGCTGATCAATCAATAGGATTAGAAAATAACTCCCCAACCTTCCCACCACACCCTCAGAAACCAGCACAGCTTGATGTGAAGCTTTCTTCCATCATGAAGGACAGATTTAGACTTATCCAGCTCGTTTCATCACCTCAGGGCATCCCAAAGGATTTCACAGCCAATGAAATACTTCTACATGTTAACACTGTTGTGATATAGGGAAACTGGGTGCCAAATTGTGCATAGTAAACTCACTTAAAAGAATGAGATATTTGGCTTATTTGAGGCGGTGAGGAGGATGGTGTTGGCAGACAGAGTAGGTATGCTCGTTTGCTTTAAGTATCAAACAGTGTGCAGCCCAAGACAGAATAGCTCAAAACTTATTTCTTTGTTACTCAGTCAATGTCAGGGAGGGGGGGAAGATCAGACAGTGATGCCTTTTAGATCAGTAAGAATGCTCATGTTAAGTAAGTCATGGAAGAAAGTCTACACACTGTTCCATTCATTACAAGAGCAACTTTGCATTGATTAGAATGTCAAAGCAAAATTCAGAACAGAATGACATGGAGCCAAGAATGCGGTAAGAGAATGGATTTGACAAAAGGGCTTAAAAGAGGAGAGGGTGGAAGAATTTGGAAATGGATTTTCAGAATATGGGGCTGAGCCAGTTGAAGGCATGCCCAGCATTTTGGGACTCACATGAGGCCAAAGATTTGAATCTGAGAAAGAGATTTTAGAGGGAACAAGCAAAATACAGTCTAACATCAGAGCAGATTACTGACAAAAGGCAGAAGTGAGAGGATTTTAAATGATATTGAAGAATGCAGGCATAAGCATGGATCAGCAGTGATACCATGATGAGTGAGTAGGTGTAGATGTATTGAAATTCCCAGTAAGCTGGAAACTTAGACAGAAAAATGTAGAGCTAATAGGAGTTGTCTGTTGCTGGGGTAGAGTACTACCTATTGGTATATGTTCAATGGGATGTTCCTCAATCCTGGAAATACTTTGAAGAAAGAAAGTAGCTTGAGTTAAGGAGATTTGGGCAATTCCAGATCTTGGGGGCAATTGAAAGCATGGCTGACAATTAGTAGAGCAATTCAAAAGCTAAAGAGGTTACAACTAAAGGAACACAGATTTCAGACAATTATGGGCTGAAGGACATTAGAGACAGAGAAAGGTGAGGCCATGGACGGACTGAAAACAAAGTTGAGAATTTTGATTCTGATGTATGTTTTAATTTGAAATGAGTGTAGATTAGTGAGGGATGTTAGTGAACAGAATCCAACAGCAGATGCATGGAACGACCATACAATGCTCCAAATAAGTCACCATCCCGACTTGGAAATGTTATGCTGTTCCTTTGCTGCTGCTGGGTTAAAATCCTGAAACACACCCTAATGGTAGTATTATTGATTATGGTAACAAACGTGTGGATGTGGATTTCAGCAGATGAGTCAAGTCAGGGGTGTAGTTGGATCATGTTGTGGAGGTGGAAATAGACTGTTTTAGTGATGGCATGGATATGTCATCAGAAACTCACCAAATGGGCAAATGTGACACCAAGGCTGTGAACAGACTGATTACGTTTCAGGAAAAAAAATCAAATAAAACAAATCAAGTCATATTCTTGCACTCATATTTCTGAAGTTGAATGTTTTATTTTCATTTCTGATAATAGGTCTGATGGATACTCGTGTCATTTCAACGAATAAGTGTAGCAAAACAAATATCCCAGTTTACAGTCTTGGTAGGCATCCCCTCATGTGCAATGTTTGATCACGTCTCAATTTGCTTAACTTATTGACAATGTTAATGGGATGGAGACTTTCGGTACTCACCTGTCCTGAGGGCAAGCTGTCCTCAAATGCTGAAATCACCAGACTTCCCCATTTAAATCTGACCATAGCTGCTCCGCCCGCCCATGTTTTGGGATTCAGCTTGCAAGCTCTGCGGAAGGGTCACTTGACCCAAAACGTTAATTCAGATTTCGGTCCACCGATGCTACCAGACCTGCTGAGCTTTTCCAGCAATTTCTGTTTTTGTTGCAAGATTTGAGATTGGCTTTCAGATTGCCTGGGTCTTTGCATTTAAGTTTGGGATGCCCTGTGCTCACTTCGCTGGAGAGGACTGCCTTTGGAATGTAAGAATCCTACCTGTCACACCACAAACGCAGAAAAACTGAGCTCTGATGTGCATATTCTCTTTGCCTTGTATGCAGCTGTAAGGAGATGTATTAGCCAAATTATTCATTTATAATATAATTGATTATATCTTGAACTTTTAATTGCTTTCACTACAACAGCAACAATGTTACACTTAGAAAGAACAAGCAGCTAAGAATGGAGTTACCAAGTCTGCAACACTTTCAGAGAGGGCTCACATCTCTTAGTTTATGGGTGACAAAAGATGCTGGACTTGAATGTAAAGTCAGGAGCAACAGCCCTTTGCACTTCGCAGAGATTTCTTCTTTGAGGATTGTGAAATCGTCCAATTCTTTACCACAGAGGGCTGTTGAGGCCGAGATGATAGACAAATTTTGAATCAGTAGACAAACCAGGGATTACAGTGAAAAGGCAGGAAAGTGGAGTTGAGGATTGTCAGATTAGCCACGATCTCATTGAATGGCACAGCAGACTCGATGGGCTGAATAGGCCACTTCTACTCTTGTACCATAAGACGTAAGCCTTGTTTGCAAACAAAAATTATTTATTTGTTATTTAAGGAACCAAGCTGAGTTGGTTCTGATACTGATCTATGTATTACAGAATCACAACATTCTCCTGGTGCAAAAGCTAGCTGTTTGGCCTGCATTTTAACTTAGTGTCAATCTCCTGCCTTTTATCTGTAACCCTATAAATTGCATCTATTTAAATAATAATTTAAATAACCATCCATTACTCCCATGATTGCCTCAATTGCCCCTCCCCCAACACTTCAAGGCTGGGCATTCCAAACCCTAACTACTCACTTTTTTTCCCCCTCATTTCACATTTTCGTCTTTTGCAAAACACTTTAAAAATGTGCCCTCTGGTTCTCAATCTGTTTGCAAACATAAATTGTTTCTCCCTATCTACTCTTTCCAGACCCCTCATGATTTTGAAAACTTCTATTAAATTTCCTATTAGCCTTCTCCTCTCTAAGGAAAACAGTCCCAACTTCTCCAATCTCTCCTCATAACTGAAGTGTCTCAACCTTGGAAACATTCTCATAAACTGCTTCTGAACTGTGTCCAATGCAATCACCTCTTTCTTATATTGTGGCAGCCAGAACTGTACACAGTCGTCCAGGAGAGGTCTAACCAATGTTTTATATAAGTGCATCATTACCTCCTGGTTCTTGCACTTTATCTCCCTATTTATGAAGGCAAGAATACCATACGCTTTATTACCTGTAACATATACATACTCAGGTCTCCCCGAGGCCCTTTAGAAATAGAACTGCATTATAAAATGCCTCCTCATGTTCCTTGTACCAAAGTGCATCACTTCACCCTCGTCCCCATTGAACTTCATCTGCTACCTGTCTGTCCACTTCCCAACCTTTCAGTGCCTTTTAAATTCTACTGTTTGCCTCACTTTACAATTCTCCCAAATTTTGTGTCATCTGAAAACTTTGAAATTTTCCCTTGGCCACCAAGATCATTTCTGTATATCAGGAAAAACAAGGATTCCAAAACCAACCCTTGGGAAACTCCACTGCAAACCTCCTTCCAACCTGAGAATACCCAGCAACCAATTACTCTCTGTTACCTATCCCTTAGATAATTTTGTATCCATAGTGCCACTGTCTGTTTTATTCCATGACCTATAACTTTCCTCGCAAGTTTGTTGTGCAAAACTGTACTGAAGTCTATGTAAACGACAATAACAGCCTTGCCAAACTTCTGCATGTTAATAAGACACCTTAACACATGCATGCTGACTGTCTGAATCGACCCATGTTTCATCATGTGACTATTACTTCTATCCTGAATAAATGTTCCCAGCAGTTTGCCGCCACTTAAGTTAATCTCAGTTTGATAATGTAGTCAGTAATATCACCTAAGATAACAAGGTGTAGAGCTGGATGAACACAGCAGGCCGAGCAGGAAGGCTGACGTTTCGGGCCTAGATTTCTGATGAAAGGTCTAGGCCCGAAATGTTAGCGTTCCTGCTCCTATGATGCTGCTTGGCCTGCTGTGTTCATCCAGCTCTACACCTTGTTATCTCAGATTCTCCAGCATCTGCAGTTCCTGCTATCTCTGATACAGTAATATCACCTCCCTGTTTAAGATCAAGCCTTGTTGTGACGAGGAGAGGAATAGGACGA
Organism: Rhincodon typus; assembly: GCF_021869965.1. Classification (NCBI taxonomy): domain Eukaryota; kingdom Metazoa; phylum Chordata; class Chondrichthyes; order Orectolobiformes; family Rhincodontidae; genus Rhincodon; species Rhincodon typus. Next base: position 8,123 of record NW_025974657.1, read on the forward strand.
AGGAAAAAATCATTTTTCCCTCCTAACAAAATTTAACACAGCGTTTTGCAAGAACCTCACTGTCGGATATTTTGTCATGCCACCTGACATTGCAAATAGATCTTAGACAACACCAAAGATGGAATGTTTGCTTTATGTGATTTGAGTAAATTGTTCAGGTTCCTCACCCGTAAAGAAACGGTTGATTAAAAAATATGGGAATCAAGGTTGTGAATAACAAGGTGTAGAGCTGGATGAACACAGCAGGCCAAGCAGCAT
>NW_025974658.1:0-8380 GCF_021869965.1 Rhincodon typus
GTCAGCTTTCCTGCTCCTCTGATGATGCTTGGCCTGCTGTGTTCATCCAGTTCTACACCTTGTTAACTCAGATTCTCCAGCATTGGCAGTTCCTACTATCTCTGAATCATTCTTTTTCTCAGTCCGTTTCCTCATAGGAAGTAGCAATTGGCAATTGGCAATATCTATTTCATGACTAAAGCCATTCAGTCTCCTCTTTGCTGAAAGCCTGCATTTTCATGCTTTTTCATGAAAGCATCACCATATTCAATAATTTGTAATACAATTTCATCTGTTTTAATTCTAGAAGATAAGTATTGTGAACATTCCTGTAAGTTCATCCTTCCGATCTGACTTATGGAACTTATTATTATTCATTACAGTCCAAGTCAAAAGAATCCTGCTCATGTGCATCCACTTGATCTTGTGTGTGGACATTTGGTCCATTTTCAGATTCATCATAATGGATCTTTCTATTTTCATTGCCTGAAAAGTTTTTACTTGATCTGAAGTGCATGGCTAATCTAGTTCTGATGATAATGGTCATGTTAGTTACTTGGTTGATATTCTTGGTGTTCAAAGGCCTGTTTTAGTGCTAATCCCTCTGACAAACAGTCTAAGGTAGTAACATTTAGGAATGTACTTGTCTCGCCCAATATCTAACTATATAACAGAAGTCAGAGGCTGAATCTTCCCAGCTGCTGAACAACACGAGCAATGATGAGTCATTTGGTAAAATATGGCCAGATTGGAAAAATGAAATTATTAATATCAAGAAAAAGTGTTGATTTTCTCCTTGAGATTTGAATGGTGAAATGGGAATTTCATCAAGTGAGTGACAAGAGAGCTATTTGCACGCATTTGCATTTCATTATTCTCACCTTATTTATCGGCAGTTTGCTATTCTCCCACACAGCAGAGAGAAACTACACAGTAACTTGTTCAGTTTGCACATTTGAATGAAGTTTTTATTGGCTGACACAACACTGATCTGCCCAGGCCTGATTCAGTGCCTGGTCTCTGGCAGATCCTCACAAGTCAAATTTAGGGCTTACAGAGTCACGTTTTCAAGAAACTTATAAGAAGAAGCTTGCTGGTTGTGCGTCAAATTCACATGGATTCACTCAGAACCATTTCAGAGAAAAATAGGCATGTGGCAGGAGTAACAATAGTGTCTAATACCATTTCAGTGTTAATATCTAAACAGACAGAATTTACTGCTCAGAAACAGGTTGCTCAACACAACTAATCTATGCTAGTAATTACATACCTCACAGGTGTCCTCCCACAGATGAAAACAGTACCAGGAGCAGATGGTTGCACCAGAAATATTTGCATACAACCCCCTGACAGAGATGCTTCTGTCATTTTCTACTTTTACAATTGCCTTTCAGATCTTGAAGAAATTTTGAAAAAATATAAATGAAAGCAGTTTCCCAGAGCTATTGAGTTGCCACCTCTCAAGAGCTGCATGGTCTATCCAATATCATCAGATTAGCCCTACCCACCAATTAATGAGCATTGAGCACCAAGATCTGGTATATTTGATTCATGCTGCCTTTATGCTGCCATTCTTTCTCTTGGTGACAGCTCCCTCAGATACTAATGCATGTCACATGCCAGACTACAGGTCTGGACTGCCCATGCGGTGCAACTCATGTAAGGCACTCACTCGTGATGCCATCGGCAGCAAAGTAACAGCTGTTCCAGCCACTTTCATCTTCCTTAATACCTGCCTGTCTCTCATTCCAGGAAGAAAACATCCCAAAAAAGGATGGAAAGAGTTAATGTGAGTGGTTACCTACCCATCATTCAGCTCTTCACCCTTTATAAGGAGAAGATCCTGACTGACTAGCTGACTGGCTGACTCACTGTGTGCAAGCCCGTAGATTGATAATGGAGACTGTTCTTGATTAACGGTACCGAGATTCCCTGACAGAAGACTGTCCCCCTTGATATGACTGAGGTCTGCCGACAGCCATGACAACCTTCTTGCCTTTATATCTTCTTTAAGTAGCAAAGCGGGACTGCAAGGCAGGGCAATTCAAGGCAGGGGTGCTGTGAGCATCTAAGTAGGCACAGAGTGAGTGAGCACCGTATAGTGAGTAAAGAGTCTGGTCATGCAGTCCATAAGCTGGGTGCGTGTCCCTGAGTGCACAGTGTCCTTACGGCAGCATTAAAATGATAGGCAGCTGGACAAGGAGCACCGCAGTGCAGAAGCATCCTGTAAGTGGATCGGAGATGTGCCATACAGATCGTTAGAGGTTGGCACATGTGGGATGCCAATGTCCATAGGCATAGGGTGTTTGAGACCAGTACCCATGCAGCATGCCCTGTGATTTTGGTTCCCAGTGTCCAACATGAAGGTCCTTTGGAGCAACCATAAACTGAGTATCCACTCTGGTTTCCATGTTGAGATTTTCCAATGATATGGAGTTGCCAGTGTTGGCCTTGAGATTTTCTGAGATCTAGCCTGTCGGCATGTTTGCTATGATAGGAAGTTAAATATTAATGAGATGATTTGGGTCAGTTTTAAGGTGCCTATTAAGCAATACTCCCCTTTAATTGGCACCCTGTCATTGCCTAGTGAGAAACTTGCCTTGCCACTTATTAAAAGCATAAAAAATGAAACAAGCTGCTCCTGACATTGAGATGGGGCTTAAAGGACTTCTCATCCAACTCTGCCATACATCCTGCTGTAGGTGACATTACTCAGACACCAGTAAGATTCTGCCCTAGATTTCAAATTGTGAGAAATAATATATTGAGCCATAGAAGCCATTCCATCAGTTATGTAGGAAGAATAGAAAGATAAAAAATATAATATATAATAGTATATAATGAATTGTAATTTATAATAATACAATATAGAAAGATAGAAAAAGAGGAGGGGGAGCTTTACATCATTTTTAAATTTATTTTTACATCATGAGGAGGGCAGCAGAGTAGGGCTCCTGAGACAGGGTTTGTCTGCTCTGATCGCTTTTCTTTTCTTCTTCTTTTCACTTTCTTTTTACTTACCTTTGTCCTGAGCTCAGATGGCATTGTCACTGAAAGACCCTAGTGCGGACTCGAGTGGGCCCAGCGCAGACTCGAGTGGGCCCAATGCAGACTCGAGTGAGCCCAGCGCAGACTTGAGCGGACCCAACGCTGACTCGAGTGAGCCCCTGCTTATTTTCCCAGGGCGAACGCGGGATCTTGCATCAGAATCAGTGGCTGCTACATTGGCAGAGGTGACGTCGTGAGGTAGGCACAGTGACAAAAGATGGTGCCAGAGGATCGGCAATTTCGTCATTGGTTGGGTCCGCCACTGGCGATAGTGAAGCAGTAGTGGAAAGGCTGCACAGTGATATTGACGAGGTGGGCCAATCGCTGTGAGATGCGATTCTGATGTTAGTTGCCCCAGCGCAGGTGGCGGCAAGTTGGGGGCAGAGAAGAATTTGCCCAGCGGCGAAAGATGGCTCCTGGAGAGTGGTGACCTCACCATTGGTTGGGTCCAATGTAGATGGCAGTGTGGAAGTGGAGGAGGGATGGCGGCTCAGGCATTTTTGATGGTGATAAGCTGGCTTAGGACTGATGGATTGTCTTTAAACTATATCTTCCTATATTTTTTTCTTATTCTTAAAACTATTCAAAATGATGCTGGATTGCAGTGACAGTGAAGAAGCTTTTCACTATATTTTACTGTTTTTTTCACTGTAAAATACGCAAGTGAATAAAATCATTCATTCATTCATTCATTCGTTCATTCAGTTGAGTGGTGTTTTTGGTTAGGGATAACATTACATCCGTACCTAGGGAAGATATTCCTCTGAGATCATCCAGTGAAGTTATATGGGTGGAACTGAGAAATAAGAAAGGGATGATATCTTGTTGGGATTGTATTATAGCCCTCCCCACCAACAGTCAGTGAGAAATAGAGAAGCAAATATGTAAGGAGATTGCAGATGTCTGTAAGAATAATTGCATTAAAATGGTAGGAGATATTAACTTTTCAAACATAGACTGGGACTGTTATAGTGTCAAGGGTTTAGGTGGAGAGGAATTTGCTAAGTGTGCACAAGAAAACATTCTGATTCAAATGTGGATGTACCTGATAGAGAAGGAGCAATACTTGACCTTCCGTTGGGAAATAAGGCAGAGCAAGTGATTGAGGTGTCAGTGGGGAAGAACTATGGGGCAAGTGATCATAATTCTATTATTTTTAAAGCAGTTATGGAAAAGGATGGAACTAATCAAAAAGTTCTAAATTGGAATAAGGCCAATTTTGACAGTATTAGAAAGGAACTTTCAAAAGTTGTTTGGGGAGGCTATTCACAGGGAAAGGGATGGTTGGAAAGTGGGAAGCCTTTAAAAATGAGATAACCAGAGTTCAGAGACAGTATGCTTCTGTTAGTGTGAAGGGCAAGGCTGGTATGTATAGGGAATGCTGGATGACGAGCAAAATTGAGGTTCTGGTCAAGAAAAAGAAGGAGGCATCTATCAAATATAGAGAATGGGGATCGAGTGAATCCCTAGAGGAGTCTAAGGGCAGTAGGAGTATACTTAAGAGGGAAATCGGGGGCAAAAAATGAGACATGAGATAATTTTGGCAAATAGAGTTAAAGGAGAATTGAAAGAGATTTTATACGTACATTAAGGGCAAAAGAATAATTCAGGAGTAGTTGCATCTGAGTTTCTTTGTCAAGTAGACAGGGTGGTGAAGGTGTTTGGCACGCTTGATTAGAACATTGAGTATAGGAGTTGGGATGTCTTTTTGTGACTGTACAGGACATTGGCGGGGCCACTTTTAGAATACTGCGTATAATTTTGTTCACCCTTCTGCAGGAAAGATATTGTTAAACTTGAGAGGGTGCAGAAAAGATTTCCAAGGATGTCGCCAGGACTGGAGGATTAAAGTTATAGGGAGAGGCTGAATAGATAGGGGCTTTTTTCCTGGAGTGTCAGAGGTTGAAGGGTGACCTTATAGAGGTTTATAAAATCATAAGAGGCATAGATGGGATAAATAGGATAAATAGGATAGGATAAATTTTTCTTAGGTGAGGGAATCCAAAACTAGCGGGCTAGGTTTGATATGAGCTGGGAATAATTTAAAAAGGACCTGAGGAGCAACATATTCATGCAGAGGGTGGTGTGTGTATGGAACAAGCTGCCAGAGGATATGGTGGAGGCGGGTACAATTACAACATTTAGAAGGCATCTTGATGGGTATATAAATAGGAAGGTTTTAGAGGGTTATGGTCCAAATGCTGGAAAATGGACTAGGTAAGATTGGGATGCCTGATTGGCCCGGACGAGTGGATTGAAGAGTTGGCTTCCATACTGTCTGACTCTTTGAGTCTATAATTAGTTCATGATACTATAGTTTCTGAACATGATAGCTCATTCTCATAAGAAAAGTCAACTTCATAAATACATTCCAATGAAATTGCTAAGAATATGAAGTAAGAGTTTGACAGTTTCTCAAGTCTAGCATTTCTTCATTACCACATTCCAATACTTTGCCAGGTTTTACTCTGACCAAGTTTTTCACTGATGATGAAAGTCTAAACAGACAATTCCAGGAAGAGACACAAAAGTTGGAAGAAGATTTATATTTGTTTGGGGGAATTACACATTGTAAGTTTCACAGAATGTGCAGAACAGGTCATGTGGTCAGAACTACTATCCCTCACAGCATTGAAGTATTGGCCTCACTATCAGTGACAATAATTCTTGACGACAGGTTCCTGGGAGAAATCCAGTCACTGATTATCATCAGTATTGTCTGCTTGATGTTGATAGCAAAATACTGCACTTGGAACAGGGCAACATGTAAAAGTCCCATAACACACAATTTCTGCCAGGAGGCTTGATAACAGCTGGTGCCTGATCTTCATCATCCTTAAAAGTCACCCAGCACTTTGTCATGGAGAAATACCCACTAAAAACAGTGGAGCTAATCCATATTGGAGAAATAATGCAAATTTATTTTTCATTTATTCTTTGTTATAAACACCAATCTTGATCTCATCTGTACAATTGGTGAAAAAGAAGCTAACTCTAAATTAAGCATGAGTTTTAAAAATGTCTGTGAATAAAAGTGACTGATCATTTACTATCAATAAACTCAAGGTAACACGCTTAGTGTATGAAGGTTTTACTGTAGCAGTGTACACACAGATGTTGACTGTGCTTAGTTAAATAAGAAGTTTTGCCAAATTAAGTAAAAGAATTTGTATGGAAGGCCTGGTGGCTCTGTGGCTAGCACTGCTGCCTCATAGCAACAGGGATCCGGGTTTGACTTCACCCTCGGCTGACTGTCTGTATGGAGTTTGCACTTTTCCCTGTGTCTGCGTGAGTTTCATCCAGGTGCTCTGGTTTCTTCCCACAGTCCCAAGATGTACAGGTTAGGTGGATTGGCTATACTAAATTGCCCACTGTATTCAGGGATGTGCAGGCTAGGTGGATTAGCCATGGGCAATGCAGAGTTACAGGAATAGGGTAGGGGCGGTGGGTTTGGATGGGATGCTCTTCAGAGGGTCAGTGTGGACGCAATGGGTGGAATGGCCCGTTTGCACACTGTAGGGATTCTATAACTATTTCTAGAAATATGTTTGCATAAGTTACAAATATAATTCATTTAAAACAAAAGAAACTATCCTTTATACCCTACTTATTCCTCTTTCTGTTCAAATAATTATGCCTTTAATGGGTTGACACACGTTCCTTTCATCACTAAGATTTAGTTTACAATCATCCAGACTGATCTCCCTTTTCTGAGTAGACCCATATAAAATTACAGGGAAGGAATGGCACACAAAACTTACTGTGTTACTTAGTCCTTCAGTCCTTTGATGCTTGAGTAAAAATCCTAAGCTCTGAAAGAGGCTTTCCAATCTTGCTTTCTTGGTATCAACATTATCTTTTGAGTGGGTCACCAGTGTGGAAGTTAAACTTAACAGTAAATTCTTTCACTCAGGTTGGTAACAGTGATGCTGGAGATTAAACATTATTCTTACTATATACATATAGAGAGAGATAAACTGATACATGCAAATACTTCTTCATAATCAGTGTAGTCTATTTTTGAAAAGGCTGATGTGTTTGAGTTCCCAAACCCTTAATGGCGTGGGTTCAATTTAAAAGTCATCGGCAGCAGACTTTCATGGATAATTGTTTATGCACACTCTCACCCAAAAAAAAGTTAATCACAAATCTTACTTTGAAGAAAGATATAATGAAGCAAGGTAGTGCACTTTTACAAGTATTAAAATTGAACTAGAGAGTTAACGATTCATGCATCTTTGGAAATCGAGTGAAAGTAAAACCTTTTCCACTCTGGAATCAAAGTTCGGGTAGCTGGGCTTAGATCTGGACTAACTGCAAGGTCAAAAATCACATGACACCAGGTTATAGTCCCACAGGTTTATTTGAAAACGCAAACTTTTGCAGCTCAGCTCTTTCCACAGGTGCAGTGTGAGAGAGAGGGTATAAGACACAGAATTTGTTATCAGAAAAGTGACAACCCTAAAACTGGCCGCCTCTTGATGAATCTTTAATCAGTTAGGAAGGAAATTACTGATTAAAATGCAAACTCTAGGTTCCTTTCAAATCATTGTCCTGAGATAATTAAAGGTTTTATCAATGTATACAAGAGGTGACATCTCAGGTCAGGCAATTCATTTTAGGTGTGAGGTCTTGCTTAGAATCTATCTTTTAGACTGGGGTCAGGTTTTATTTTTTTGAGCAAAACAGAATGTATCTGCAACTACATAAACATCTTGGATGAAATAATTTGTGTGTGTGTGTGTGTATATATGTGTTTGAGAGAGAGAGAGGGAGACAGAGGGAAAGAGACTGAGTGTCCACATGTGTGTGTGTATGCTCGAGAAAGTATGAGTGTGAGGGAATGTGTGTGAGGAGAGTGTGTGTGAGACAGGGTCTGTGTAAATGTGTGAGAGTGTGTGTGTGTGTGTGTGTGTGTGGGAGTATATAGTGTGATGGGGTCACCTGTAGTGCAACATGAACCTATGATCATGATTGAGGCCGTCCTCATGGGTACTGAACTTGGCTATGAGCCTCTGCTCAGCAATTTTGTGTTGTTGTGTATCTTGAAGTCCACCTTGGAGGACGCTTAACCGAAGATCTGAGGCTGAATGTTCTTGACCCCTGGGATGGAACACCCCTGTCTGGTGATCATTGTGCTGTGTCCATTCATCCATTGTCGTAGCGACTGCGTGGTCTCACCAATATACCTTGTCCACCTCAATCCAACACTAGCATCTGCACATCAGGATTAACTGCAGGTTTCCTTCAAAGTGAAGACTGTTTAGCTGGTCATGTAGGATGTGCTGGAGAGATAGTAGGAACTGCAGATGCTGGAGAATCTGAGATAACAAGGTGTAGAGCTGGATGAACA
>NW_025974659.1:0-8378 GCF_021869965.1 Rhincodon typus
AGATGCTGCTTGGCCTGCCGTGTTCATCCAGCCCTGCACCTTGTTGTCTCGGATTCTCCAGCATCTACAGTTCCTACTATCTCAGATTATTTCATGTATGCCTTCAGTAAATTGTGTATTCAACAACGTAGTGTCACTTAACAATGATGCTATGCAGTTCTATGTTAAGTGATGGTCATTCTACATTTCAAAGTTGATCGACTGGACCTAGTGAGAGCAGGAATAAGAAGATAGGGCAGATAAATCAATGGCTGAGCAGATGGTGCAGCGGGCAAGGGATTCAGATCATTGGGATCTCGCAGGGGATTCTAAGTAGTGATGAGAATAGAGAGACAGATGAGGTTGATTTTGAAGTTAAAGAGGGCAACAGCAAGACAGAGAATGAAGTAACTGAAGAATTAAAATGCATTTATACCAAAGCAAGGGATCTGACAGGGAAAGCAGATAAGCTCAGGGCATGTATGGTAACATGGGACTGGAACATCATAGCTATTACAGAAACTTGGCTGAGGGAGGGACAAGATTTTGTCAGGTGTGTCCAGGAAGGATTTCTGACTCAATATGCAGATAGGCCAACTAGAGGGGAGGCCATATTGGATTTAGTGCTTGGCAACGATCCAGGCCAGGTGTAAGATCTCTCAGTGGGACAGCATTTCGGTGATAGTGATCACACCTCCCTGACCTTTACTGTAGTCATGGAGAGGGATAGGAGCAGACAGTATGGGAAAGTATTTAATTGGGGGAGGGGGAATTACAATGCTATTAGGCGAGAACTGTGGAGCATGAATTGGGAACAGATGATCTCAGGGAAATGCACGATAGAAAAGTGGAGGTTGTTCAGGGAGCACTTGCTACGAGTACTGGATAGGTTTGTCCCACTGAGGCAAGGAAGGGATAGTAAGGTGAAGGAACCTTGAATGACAAGACATGTGGAACATCTTGTCAAGAGGAAGAAGGAAACTTACTTAAGGTTGAGGAAGCAAGGATCGGACAGGTCTCTAGAGGTCTACAAGGTAGCCAGGAAGGAACTGAAAAATGGACTTAGAAGGTGGTATGAAAAAGCCTTAGCAGGTAGGATTAAGGAAAATCCCAAGGTGTTCTATACTTACAGGAGGAACAAGAGGATGGCCAGTGTGAGGATAGGGCCGATCAGAGATAGTAGAGGGAACATGTGCGCGGAGTCAGAAGAGGTAGGGGGTGTGTCCGTAATGAATACTTTGCTTCAGTATTCACCAGTGAGAGGGACTTTGACGTTTGTGAGGACAGCGTGAAACAGGTTGATATGCTCGAACAGGTTGATGTTAGGAAGGAGAATGTGCTACAAATTTTGAAAAACATGAGGATAGATAAGTCCCATGGGCCAGATGGGATATACCCAAGGTTACTACTGGAAATAAGGGAAGAGATTGCTGCGCCTTTGGTGATGATCTTTGCGTCCTCACTGTCCACTGGAGTAGTACCAGATGATTAGAGGGTGGCAAATGTTATTCCCTAGTTGAAGAAAGGGAATAGGGATAATCCTGGGAATTAAAGACAAGTCAGTCTTTCTTCTGGGTGGGCAAATTATTGGAGAGGATTCTGAGAGATGGTATTTATGATTATTTGGAAAAGCATAGTTTGATTAGAAATAGTCAGCATGGCTTTGTGAAGGGCAGTTCATGCCTCACAAACCTTATTGAATTCTTTGAGGATGTGACAAAACACATTGATGAAGGTCGAGCAGTGGATGTTGTATATATGGATTTTAGCAAGACATTTGATAAGGTTCCCCATGGTAGGCTCATTCAGAAAGTAAGGAGGCATGGGATTCAGGGAAATGTGGCAGTCTGGATACAAACTGGCTGTCCAATAGAAGACAGAGGGTGGTAGTAGATGGAAAGTATTCAGCCTGGAGTTGGGTGACCAGTGGTGTTCCACATGGATCTGTTCTGGGACCTATGCTCTTTGTGATCTTTATAAATGACTTGGATGAGGAAGTGGAAGGGTGGGTTAGTAAGTTTGCCGATGACTCAAAGGTTGGGGAGTTGTGGATAGTGTGGATGACCATTGTAGGCTGCAACGGTACATTGACAGGATGCAGAGCTGGGCAAAGAAGTGGCAGATGGAATTCAACCCAGAAAACTGTGAAGTGATTCATTCTGGAAGTTCGAATTTGAATGCAGAATACTGGGTTAATGGCAGGATTCTTGGCAGTATGGAGGAACAGAGGGATCTGGGGGTCCACATCCATAGATCCCTCAAAGTTGCTACCAAAGTTGATAGGGTTGTAAAGAAGGCGTATGGTGTGTTGGCTTTCATTGGCATGGGAATTGAGTTTAAGAGCTGCGAGGTTATGCTGCAGCTCTATAAAACCCTGGTTAGACCATACTTGGAATATTGTGTTCAGTTCTGGTCGTCTCATTATAGGAAGGATATGGTCACTTTAGAGAGGCTGCAGAGGATGCTGCCTGGACTGGCGGGCAGGTCTTATGAGGAAAGGTTGATGGAGCTAAGGCATTTCTCACTGGAGCAAAGAAGGATGAGAGGTGTCTTAATAGAGGTGTACAAAATGATGAGAGGCATAGATAGAGTGGATAACCAGAGACCTTTTCCCAGGGCAGAAATGATTATTACAAGGGGGGCATAATTTTAAGGTGATTGGAGGAAGGTATAGGGGAGATGTCAGAGGTAGGTTCTTTACACAGAGAGTGGTAGGTGCATGGAATGCGCTGCCAGCAGTGGTAGTGGAGTCAGATACATTCGGGACATTTAAGCAACTCTTGGATAGGCACATGGATGATAGTAAAATGTAGGGTATGCAGGGTAGTTTGATCTTAGAGTGGGATAATAGGCCTGCACAGCATTGTGGGCTGAAAGGCCTATACCGTGCTGTACTGCTCTATGTTCTATGTTCTAAGTTCTAAGACTACCAGCTCAATGATCCTTGGTTTAGATGCTATAGGAAGAATAGAAAATGAGTCAAGAGAGGAGGAGGACTGGCATATTTGCTTAGGAAAAACATTACTGCTGTACTTGGGGAGGATTATCCGAAGGGATCGTCCAATCAAGCTCTTTGGGTGGAATTCAGAAATAAGAAGGAATGATCTCCTTGATGGGATTGTACTAAAGGCGCCTCAATAGTCAGTGGGAAACCGATGGTGCAAATATGTAGAGAGATCGCAGAATTGTGTAAGAATAAGAGGGTTGTAATAGTTGGGGAATTTATCAGAACCTGAGTGCTTATCACAAAAAGGATGGATGTAAATGAATTGGAAACCTGTTCGCTCCCTGTGACACAGGTTTCCAGGTGCAAGTACTACTCAAGAGACTGGAACACAAAATTCCAGGCAGATGTTTCCCAGTGAGAATTCTGCCTTCCCAGATCCACTGCTTTTCAAATATGTGCAGGTTAGGTGGATTGGCCATGCTAAATTGCCCATAGAGTTCAGGGATGTGTAGGTTAGGTGGGTTTTAGAGGGATGGGTCTGGGTGGGATGCTCTGAGGTTCGGCGTGGACTTGTTGGGCCGAAGGGTCTGTTTCTAAACTGTAGGATGCTATGATCTATGATTCTTCCCATGTCTGTGTGGGTTTCCACTGGGTGTTCCAGTTTCCTTCCACAGTCCAAAGATGTGCGGGTTAGGTGGATTGGCCATGCTAAATTGCCCCATAGTGCCCAGGGATGTGTAGTCTTAGATGGGTTGGCTGTGGGAAATGCAGTTACAGGGATAGGGTCAGAGGATAGGGGTTGGTCTGGGTGGGGTGCCTTTTAGAGGGTCGGTGCAGACTTGATGGGCCAAATGGCATCTTTCCATACTGTAGAGATTCTATGATTATAAGATTCTAAGTGTCTCATATCCAATGAAATGCTTTTGATGGGCGGTTATAGTTGTTCTACAGGCAAACCTAGTATACGCATAGCAAGATCCCAAACCAGCACCTTGGGTGCGTGATCTGTTTCTATGTTGATTAGGCTGCATTAGATGAGGTATGAATGCCTGTTCTCTCTGCAGAATCTTTTACACTCAGTATATGGGGTAGATTTTGGCTTAATACCTCACCAGAGAGACAGCGCCTCCAATGCTGGTTTACTCTGTCAATACTCCGCTGAAGCTGGAAGCTTCATTTCCTGGAGCGATCCTTGAACATATGACCCTCTGCCTCGATGATGAGAGTCCAACTACTCATTTCAAAACTCCATTTAGGATGGAGGGTAACAAAAACAAAGTGGCTTCTATTGAACGTTGCGAATGACTGGTTTTAAGAAAGGAGTTGAAGAATGTATAGGCCAGCCTGGGTAGGATCAAACAATGGCCAATCAATTCCTTCACAATGGGTACCTTCTCTGGGCTGACATTGTACACCTTGAACTGGGATGATATACCCTTTGGCAGCCTTCCATCTTGTGAAACAATGGTTAGTGCCATGGTGGTCAATACGTTGTGTTAAACATTGGCAGCGACAGGTCTGGAGCCCCCCTCTGGAATGACAGCCTCTGTTCCATTTTCCACAGAGAAGGACAATATGAAGAGAAGAGGCATTAGCATTCATTGACTTATTCAATCAAAAGTAAGGTCCTGGGTCGTGGCACAGAACAGAGACCTAGGGGTTCATGTACATAATTCTTTGAAGTTTGTGTCACATGTAGACAGGGTGGTTAAGAAGGAGTTTGACATGCTTGCCTTCATTGCTCAGATTTTTCAGTATAAGAGTTGGGCCGTTATGTTGAGATCGTACAGGACGCTGGTGAGGCCTCTTCTGGAGTAATGTGTCCAGTTCCATTATAGGAAGGATAATAAGCTAGAGAGGGTTCAAGAAAAGATTTACCAGGCTGTTGCCAGGACTGGAGGGTTTGAGTTATAAGGAGAGGCTGAATAGGCTGGGACATTTTTCACTGGAGTACAAGAGGTTGAGGGGTGACCTTATAGAGGTTTATAAAATCATAAGGGTCACAAATAAGGTGAATGGTAGGTGTCTTTTCCCTAGGGTGGGGAATTTAAAGACCGGGGGCATTTTTTTAACGTGAGAGGAGAAAGATTAAAAAAAGACATCAGGGGCAACTTTTTTATACAGAGAGCGGTTCATGTGTGGAATGAACTTCCAGAAGAAGTGATGGATGCAGGTACAGTTACAATGTTTAAAAGGCATTTGAATAAAGAATGTTTGGAGGGATATGGGCCAAGTGTAGGCAGGTGGGAGTAGTTTAGTTTGTGATTATGGTCTGTTTCCATGCTGTATGACTCTATGATCCCTGTTTACACTGGGCCTTCCTCTTGGCGAGCTGAGCTTTTCATCTCTCCTCACCTCTTTCAATGCCCCTCCAGACGGTCAGCCTCTGGAGATTTTGGCTTTCAGTGACTGTGTGACAGCTATCTTTGTCAATGATTGCCATCTTCATATCTCACTTGCTGGAGTCATAAGATTTGGATTCACTTTGAATAATATTTGGATATCCCTTTGGGTAGCTTGTGGCCTTACTGAATTGGGAAAGTTTCTCTCTACTTGCAATTGACTTCAGTGTGTTTCTTCAAGACTCCTTTATTTGCACGTTAGAGTCCCTTCCTTCTTTCATTAAGTTTGATCTCAGTTTGACAATTGCAATTTATAGACCATTCCTTAATGACTAGGCAAATAATTCAGTCCAAACTAGTCCAACCCATTCTGTAAGATGGTATGTCCAAGCTAACATGAACTGCTACTTTTAGAACTGCTTTTAACCATAATTAATCAAGGGGGCTACCTTTTAATCTTGAGTTTTAAGGAGGCCCAAAAATGAGCTTGACGCAAGAACCTTGCATCAATATGATAGAAATGGAACCAAATCATGTGAGACCATTTTGAGACTTTTCATTGTCTGAAATGGAGTGTGCAAAAATGTGAAAGAAAGGGTTTTTTGTTTGCATTCACACAAACAAACACACAAAATTGCAATCATATTTACAGTGTTAATGAGCCAAGGAAATTTGAAGAGGTGTGCTAGGAAGTGGTTAAATAATTTGTGGAATATTCATTCAAGTACCTTGGGAATGCATTGGAATACAGGAAATTAATTCGAGCCTAGAAGCCTGAATAAATTAGGCAAATGAGTTTCATTGAAGAAAAGAAATGCTCTTAATTCTGATGCAGCAGATTTTGACTCCGTGTGACAGTTTAAACTGGGTGTTGGTGAATTGGCAGCACATTTCACATCAGTTTCTCTGATCTCAGTGGGCAGAAATGCCACATTGGCTGCATCTATAATATTGTCTGCGCTATACTATGGCAAAAAAAATCAAGATTTCCCAGTCTAACTGAGACAGCCTTAGACAGCAATATTATTTTCAGATTTCAGTTTCTATTTATGTGACAAAAAGATGCTCAATCGAGACCAATTTGTCCTTTAAGTGTTTGGAGCTGGAATTCTCACCATCTTTATATATTAGTTTACCCAGGATAATTAAAGCCAGGGACGCATTAAGAGGCAACAGCCAAACTGAGCAGTTTGTAGGCTTTAAGTATAATTACTGAACACCACGGAGGGTCACCAGGGAATTTGAATGGTTCATTGCTGTCGTTTTCCTCATTTCAGCTTTGGCCGACTGAGTGTAACCTCCTGGGTACCTCTTCCTCCCATCCACCACCTCTCAGTGCTGTTTTCAGATAAGCGCTTTGTAAATTGTCAACTTTACGGTCATCAATGTGGTATGTTTATGGAGGAGTGGAATGGTCGGTTCATAGCGATACTGCATGAGGCTTGGGTCAGACTCCACTTTGAGTACCATGTCCGTTTCTGCTCGCCAAGAGCTACGCAAGATGGCCAACTCCAGCGCAGAGAAAAGCCACATTGTTGAACTCCGACATCAGAGGACTGGCTAAGAGACAATGAAAGTAAATGAAGCTGAAAGTAAGCGACAGCAGGTCCAGTGAATGTGAGCCAATCTCAGTCTCTGCTGCCCATGCCTAGACCCCTTCAATGGCTGACTTTGATGCCCAGTCTACTATCCCCTTCAATTTTAGGATTCTCTTCTTTGTTTGGAATCCCTCCATGCCACACCCCTTCCTATCTCTGTAACATGCCAGTCTTGTGACAGAGTGGGTACTGTGCCTACCTCTTGAGTCCCACCCAAGGACCGGGTGGCATGTCTGTGATGGGTCCAAGCAGGTTCATTGTTAGTTCATCTGAACTGGTGGGTGACAAGTCTGGGAATCTCTATTGGTCAGCCAGAATCGTGTGGGAACTATAGCGTGTGGAAGATTTCATGTACAAGTTCCGGGGCAAGTTTTCGCCTTGCTTCTCAAGGGACTGCTACAGAGAGAAATTCCTGTGACCTGATACAATTCTATCAGAATTGACATACAGAGCGATCTTGGAGTGCAAATCCATAGCTCCCTGAAAGAGGCAACACAAGTAGTTAGAGTGGTAAAGAAGATGTATGACATGCTTACCTTCATCGATCAGGTCAATGAGCACCAAAGTTGGCAAGTCATGTTGGAGTTGTATAAAACTGTAGTTAATCCATACTTGGAGTATTATGTGCCACACTGTGGGAAAGATGTGGAGGCTTTGGTGAGGGTGCAGAAGAGGTTTACCAGAATGTTGCCTGGATTAGAGTGTAAGAGCTATAAAGAGAGGTTGAACAAACTTAGATTGTTTGGCTAGACCATTGAAAGTATATAAAATTATGAAAGGCATAGGTAGGGTGGGATAGGCAGAGTGTTTTATACAGGATGGAAATGTCAAATAGGGGGCATATATTTAAGGTGGGGGGGATGTTTAAAGGAGTTGTGTGAGGCAAGATTTTTACTCAGAGATTGATTGGTGCCTGGGACACGCTGCTAGAGGAGGTGGGAGAAGCAGATATGATAGCAATGCTTAAGCAGCATTTGGACAGACACATGAACAGGCAGGGATTGGTGGATTACGGACTATGTGCAGGCACCAGTTTGGAGTGGCATCATGGTTGGCACAGACATGGTGGGCCGAAAGCCCTACTCCTGTGCTGTACTGTTCTATAATTCTAAATCTGGCCACGATCATGTTCCCGATTTCTTTCACTCCACAGTTCCCAGCGATGCTTTTCCTTGCCTCAGCCCTAAACTCTGGGATTCCCTTCCTAATCCTCTCAATCTCCTTGAAGCCGACTCCTGTCCAAGCCTCTGGTATAATATCCGCTTGTGCGGCTCAGCGTCAGAACTTGTCTGTTAACTATATTGTTAATATACTATATTGTTAACTATACTGTTAACAATATTGAGTTCAATAATTTTAGGGCCTAAACTCTCCCATGTCCCAGCCCCCCACCCCACACACCAGGCCTTGTTACCACATAGCCTGCCACTACACACCCCCTGTTGTTAGTCCCCATTAACAACTATTCACCCTCCCAGCCTGATCGTTAGCAACTCCTTTGTCTGTCCAACC
>NW_025974660.1:0-8378 GCF_021869965.1 Rhincodon typus
GGGTCTAGGCCCGAAACGGCAGCTTTCCTGCTCCTCTGATGCTGCTTGGCCTGCTGTGTTCATCCAGCTCTACACCTTGTTATCTGTGATCTGACAGAGATCGTTTGACAAGCTTGATAAGGTAGAAATTTTGTTCTAAAGTTCACTTCGGAAGAAGAGTCATACTGGACGCTAAGCATTAACTCTTGTTTCTCTCTCCACACATGCTGTCAGACCTGCTGAGTTCCTCCAGCATTCTCTCTTTTCGTTTCAGGTTTCCAGCATCCACGGTATTTTGCCCTGAAAGGCGCTAAATCTTGTCCGAGGAGTCTGTTTGAACTCAAGAAGTGAGCAACCTGTTGCATTATTCCGTAGGCGAACAGGGAGTTGTCTGGCTTGTGTCGAAGAGAAACATGGAAATTACTGCTGAGCTTGTCCACTGCTGCGAAGACCTCTTGAAAATCTGAGCACTTCTATCTGCAGCCCCGTTCAATACAGGGTTGTGTGATAGAATTAGAGTGAGTTTCGCTCCATTCCATGCTCAGAAATCATTCAAGCTTTTCTGACACAAACTGTGGACTATTACCCGACACTATGGTCACAAATTAACTGCTCGAAACCTTTAACCCTTGTGGTATTGAGCAAAGACACATCATTTATCCACTTTGCAAAACAAGGTCCTTTTTCTTAATTACCATCCGATGAATTCCAACAATTTTCTTGTACTTGACTACGCATTGAAAAGGGCCTTGGGTTGGATAATTTCTCATTCTGAGACACATTTCACAATTCTTCAACATCTCCACTCACTACTGGACACCAAAAACTACACCTTGTTGCTGCTTTTCTATGGACTGAGTGCCTCGATGATAATCCTTGAACAGTTTCTCCCTGAACCTTGGCAGAACAATAAGGCTTAAACCCTGCTGGAGACAGTCTTGATCCACATCTCAGTTCATTTCTACATGTGGAGGAATTCTGTCACTTCACATCATCACACTCTTTAGACCATTGTGTGAGCTTGGCTTGGACTTTTTTGTTATTAAGCTCTCCTACCAATGTGCCTCTCAAGTTGACTTCTCACAGACCCACAGATGGGTGTTGGGAATGAGCTTTCTAACAGCCTCACTTGGTAACTGCTTCCTTTTACAGATCATAACTCCTTAGAGTAACTTCAATTTGCCCTGTAGGGCCCAGAGTTACATTACTTTCAGAATATTGCATTGTATTGGAATCTCGCCGGCAACATTTGTTACACATGACCAGTGTATTAGACCCCACTACACTGAACAAAACTTTATCCTCACTTCCCGTTCTATTCTCTTTCAGTTAATGTTCGTGTACAATTACTTTGGGGTCCCTAGCTATATTGGAAGTGCCATTTTAAAAAAAAAACATGCTAGGCTGACTCACCGTGGACCTGAATACAATCTTTCAACATACGCGAACAACCTCAAAACCAAGATTATGGGGTTTCAAAAATGTGTCACATTGTTCAATTCAGTCCCTCAGACGAAATGCTAAAAATAAAATCAGTCTTCCGTTGCACGCTGCACTACTATATGAGTATGCAGTGAGCTACAAGCAGTCATTATCCAACTGTGACTTTATTTACACCTTCCCGACAGAGACAGGGAGAATAAATAACAAACTGCTCAGGTCCTGTGGCAGATATTTAACGCAGGCAAGCTGTTCAGAGATGTGGTAACGCAGGTGGGACTTGAACCCAGGCCCACCTAGCTCAGAGCTACAACCACCGTGCCACGAGGTCACACAATATACCACAGATATCGACCTGAGTCATCAGCTGTGTTTCTCTTGCCACAGAAGCAACCAGCCCTCAACATTTCTCGTGTTTTCTGTTTCTCGTTCAGCGTCCCAGCATCCCACAGTACAGATCCCAGAGAAGTCAGGCTCCCGTTTTGATTACACGCTGAAGTGGTGTTGCCACTGCCAATGGCTTTTTGAAGATTAACGCGGAATGCTTAAATAAAACTCAGGCAGAATTGGACTAGCTCTGGGCCTGTCACATTTGTTTCTGCGTATCTGACTCCCCGTCTGATTACCCATCGCGGCAGCGTCTGTCGCTCGCTGCAGGCCTGTCAACATTGATTTTTATTACCGAGCACCTCTGGTAACTGTCACTTGGCTCTAAAAATCTACTTCATCACCCAGGCGTGTTGCCGTGGTGACTGGATTAGCTGCCATTCACAGGTGAACCCTTGTTCCTGTTCACAGGGAGCCGTCTTGGTGAGTATGTCATCACAGTCAGACGCTGAGTCACTGGAGTGCACGCACAGCAGTGTTATTCCGGAGTAATTTAGCATTCTTTCCAGCACTGGGTACCACAGGAGTCCCAAGATGCCCCTGCGGAGCCAGGCCTACACACTGAGATCAAGGCAGGACCACCCATCTACAAGTCCGGCCTGTTAATATTCCTGAAGTTTGCTTCCTCTCGGAGAAATTTCTACAAGCGCAAGGACAAGAGCGGGCCATTCAGTCCATCGAAACTACCTCGCTGCTCGACACGATCATGGGCGATCGAGCACTTCAGTGCGATTTCATTTGTTCAGTCCGTGTCCGGCCTGTGAGAGAGCGCGGGTGAAATGGCTGCCTTTTCTCAATCCCACCCGGTTCTCACTCCATTTTTTCCAGATCTGACAACTTCAAACAGCACTTCAACGTTTTATAGCGAGGGGAACTGAATGCGATTGAATGGTTCAGTCAGATAGGGCAGTGGTTAGATCGCATCTGGAGTATTGTGTACAGTACTGGTCACCGTATTTACGAAAGGATGTTGGTGCATTGGAACCAGTTCAGCGAGGGTTTACTGGATTAAGAATGACTCTAGAATGAATGGATTGTCTTATGAGGAAAGGCTAGGCAGGGCTAGGCCTGTATCCTATGGGGTTTAGAAGAAGTTTGAGGTGATTTTATTGAAACATGAGGGGACTTGACCAGGTGGATGTGGAAAGGACGTTTCCTCTTGTGGGAGAATGTCGAACTCATGGTCATAGTTTAAAAATAAGACATTGCCCATTTAAAATAGAGATGAGGAAACATTTTCTCTCTCAGGGGGTTGGTTGTGAGTTTTTGGAATTTCCTTCCCCAAAAGGCAATGGTTCAGGATCTTTAAGTATTTTTAAGGCAGAGAAAGATAGATTTTTGGTTGCCGAGGAGATGAAAGATTATCAGGGGATATGCAGGAATGTGGAGTATAGGTTTAAATCAGATCAGCCATGGTCTTATTGAGTGCTGCAGCAGGCTCAAAGGAGCGAGTGGCCTACTCTAGTTCCTTGTTTGTGCGCATCCTCACGTAGTGATTCTGGTCTGACCTCCAGCTGAACTCCTGTGCTCAGTTTTGGACTCTGCACCTCAGCAAGGATATATTAATCATGGAGAGGGCGAGGGGGAGACTGTTGTCAGAAAGATTTTCATTTGTATAGTGCCTTTCAGGGATGTCTCAACCTTTACCTACATTTCTGAACTCTAGGAAATGCAGCAGCAAATGTACACACAGTGAACTTCAACAAAAAAAGGATGACAAAAAGCTAATCCATTTTTTGTCATGTTGATGGGGGAATAAGTATTGACCCACTGAATGAGACCATCTCTTCTGATCCATATTGTATTGTGCAATCTGTATGCTTACTGCAGAACTGGACTTGCAGTATGAATGCAGTGAGTACAACAGCAGGTCAGAGTCTGGGAATACTGTGGCGAGTAACTCACTTCCTGACTCCCCAAAGCCTGTCCACCATCTACAAGGCACAAGTCAGGAGTGTGATGGAATACTCCCCACTTGCCTGGATGGGTGCAGCCCCAACAACACTCAAGAAGCTTGACTCCATCCAGGACAAACCAGACCCACTTGATTGGCACCACATCTACAAGCATCCACTCCCTCCCCCACCGACACTCAGTAGCAGCAGTGTGTACTATCTACAAGATGCACTGCAGAAATTCACCGAAGATCCTCAGACAGCACCTTCCAAACCCACGACCGCTTCCATCTGAAAGGACAAGGGCAGCAGATACATGGGAACACCATCACCTCCAAGTTCCCCTCCAAGCCACTCACCATCCTGACTTGGAAATATATCGCCGTTCCTTCACTGTCACTGGGTCAAAATCCTGGAATTCCCTCCCTAAGGGCACTGTGGGTCAACCCACAGCAGGTGGACTGCAGCAGTTCAAGAAGGCAGCTCACCCCAACCTTCTCAAGGGGGCAACTAGGGATGGGTAAGAAATGCTGGCCCAGCCAGCGATGTTCCATGCATGAAAAACGAATAAACAAAATCAAAAACACCCAAAGTGAATTATCAGTCGACATTCTACCTCGAAGCCCTGTGCCCTTAGAATGGCCACTGAAACGAAATGAAAATAAATGCTGCGTTGAACTGTAACTCAGCACATTTTCTGGAAGCGAATGGAAGAAAACTGAAGAGAGATGGAATCATTAAAATGATGGGCCTGGGTTAAACAAATTGGTTACACTGCACACTGAATTAAATCTGAAGTGATAATTACAGATAATTGTTATGCATCAATGTTGCAGCTTCGCAACCTCTGTGCAAAGGCTTGACTGCTGATGTGGACGATCTCTAATGCAGGAGTCTTTAAAGATGCTTTCTGTCCTTGCCATAGCTCTGATATATCACCAGCTCTGGTGACAGCAGGAAAGCTGGTGGCTTTTTTTTCCATCACACACAACAGTAAACAATCCCTGTTGACTGTCCCGGTCTCAGTGAAATGTATGTGGGTCTCTGGTTCAGAAAGAACTGAAAATGGCTTGGTCCAGCCCAGCTTATGGTCCTGCTATGCACTTGTACCCCTGGCCAGTTGCCCCGTTGCAAAGGGATCTCGCAGTTTGTTGAAATATTTCAACTGGAGGAAAAAGGAACATCTCTTCGTAAACTAGCTCTCGCCTCTCAATACTGCAAGGGTACAGAGAAAACCTGCTCCATAATGCGTTCTGCTCCAAAAGTGTTCCGAATTAGCAAGGTTTTTGACAGCGTAGATGTGGCACCAGACAACACAGAGACAGGATAATTGCCAGGCTAAGTACAGGCAGATGAGGTGGTAGCAATTTCCAAGGCACTGCCTGAAAGGTGATGGAAGCAGATATAAGGAAACTGATGAATGTTTAAAGGGGAGAAATGTATTGTCTGGCGTGCGCCACACTCATGGTACAAGCTCCAATACAACCCCAACACAGGAATCTCTTGAGCTCTAAGCATTGGAGGATTCACAATCTGAGACTCAACCTGTTTGGGCCACATCATGAACACACACCTTCCTTTGTCTGACAAATCCTGGAATGAGTCTTGAACCCGCACTTTCTGCTTCAGCATCAGGGACAGTACCTCTAGACCACTCAGAGATAGCAAGAACTGCCGATGCTGGAGTCAGAGATAACAGTGTGGAGCTGGAGGAACGCAACGGGTCAGGCAGCATCAGAGGAGCAGGAGAGACAGGACTCTGTAGGAGGACTCTCCTACTACTTTGATCTGATTCCTCCAGCTCCACACTGTATCGACTATAACTCTAGACCAACCAGCTCAGGCTAACAGCCTGTTCCAGTGAAAAATAAGCGACCACAAAAGATGTAAGTGTGTGCCTCGTCTGTTTCACGTGCAGGAAGAGAGGGACAGAGAGATTTAAACTTCTATCCATCACACATCAGACATGGTAAATGGTATATCAGCCATAACGTTCATGACCTGAGAAGTGTCATTCCAACATGACATTTCAATTTCTCATATTAAGAACCTGGACAGCTTTTCTAAAAGTAACTTTTTAAGATGCTAAAACATAACAAGCTGCTGTGTCCTGAGTTTGGCCCATGGAGAACAGGCTGCCTGAAGACACAATTCAGGGGAAAGGCTTTTTCTAAAATTAAAAAATAAAACCCTTTACAATTTGCATTCAGTTGATGCATTGTGTTAATCGTCTCTAAACAATCCTGAGATGCTGTCCTGGTCATTCCACACGGCAATGCCGTGAAATCGATTCTTTTCCAAACCTCGGTTAGCTGCACATTGAGACAATATATCTTCTGAAATTGATTGAAGGATAATATTGGCAAGAAATTCCCTGTGCTTCTTCAAAACGGTGCCCTAAGGGCTTCTCCTACTGCAGAGGGTGGACCAGACGTCAGTTTAACGTCACATCCAGTGGTCAGCAACTGAACTCAAGAGGCAATCACACAACCAAGTGAGCCGTTGCTGACTTGCTTTGACGACCTGTTGGGCCCTGAAGTCTGGAATCCCTCGCTCCAGCTCTGTCTGCTGCTTGAGACAGTCTAGAAATTAAAGATCCTTTCACCAAACCCTGGGTCACTGGTCCAATTGTTAGCTCAGAGTCAACTGGCGTCCCATGGAATGCTTGTTGTTTTAAAGGCGCAACAGAAATACAAGTTGTTGTTGTACACTGTGGCATCACAACCTCACAGGATACCGGGCACCGCCGCAGAGGCCAACAGGAAGCGGGCAGCGCGGGAACAGTCACTAATTCTCGGGCAGGGGCACGAGGCCTGCTTGCCTTTCTCACTGCTCCAACCTGCTGACAATTACACCAATACGTAACGCGCCAAGTGCCCCACCCCCATCTGAAGCCGGGTGGTGCAGAGACGATGCTTCAGACCGTCTGCTGGGCATTTGCCGGGGTGACACCGAGAAGAGTCACTGATAGAGACGTCACCACCAGAAAGAGATAACAACTCCTCATTGTTTCAGAGGATGTCACTGACAAAGCCAGCGTTGTTACCCCTCCCTAAATGCCCTTGAACTGAATAATCTGCTTGGCCATTTCAGAGGGCAGCTTAAGAGTCAGACATCTTGCTGTAGGTCTACAACAGATCAGGGAAGGACAGAGAATTTTCCTCGCTAAAGGGTGATAGGTTTTTAAACAAAATTGATGACAGTTTTATGGTCACCATTAACGATACCATCTCCGTGTTTCCTGATTTATTCATTGAGCTCAAACTTTGCCACGTTGAAAGCTCAAAACATGTTCCTGTACCCCTAGGTTACTATCTTCCCTCATTGCTACTAATTCTCCCTAGTATGATGCTAACGGGATGGTTAGGCCATTGGAACAATGCAACATTTCTTGTGGTCTAACCTGCAGCACAGAGTCAGATGGTTCGTCTGCTACAGGCAACAAAGAACTAACAAGGACTTCTTAAATAGTGGCAAAGGTAGATCCAGACCAGTAGCCAAAAGGTTGTAAGGCACTTGAAGGTCACTTTATTCAAAAGAAAAGTCCTTAAGCAGCAATCTCCTGCAGGAAGCCTACTGTTATGTGAATTAGTCTAAAGGTGAATTAATCAGCATGGTAATTAAAGATAAAAGTATTTTGTTCTCCTCGGCCACAGCTTAGAATATTTTGAGCAATGCACGTCTCAGTGATCCTTGCATCAACTGACCCTCGTCAACATCAGCGACCCTCTGTGTCAGGGTTCTCCATTTCAGGCACACAAAGAGGCCATTCAGCCCATCCAGTTCATGTAGAGAGATCCTAGTCCGCCCCATTTCCCCCACTCCATCGCTGTGGTCCTTCAAAGTCTATTTCTTTTAAATGTCCAGCCAAAACCCTTTTGATCTCATTGCCTTTGCCTACACAGCCTTTTTGCGTGCAGTGAGCTCTAGATCGTTGACCACTTGCTGTATAAAGATCTTCCCCGTGTACCCTCTACATGTCTCACCCAAAGCCTTACATTTCTGCCAGCTAGTCCATGGACCATTAGCGACTGGTGCAGTGTTTCTTTGTCTATGTTATCTAAACATGTCACAGTTTTGTACAAAACAGCCCTCGCTCTCATCCAAAGAGAACAACCATAGCTTCTCCAGCTAAATAGCCAGGAACCATTCCCTCTCAAGGGCCGTCACATCTTTCCTCATGCACGATGACAAGGGTTGGATAAAATAATCGAGTGTTGGCCTAGCCCACGCTTTTATAAAGGGGCAACACAACTCCCCAGCTTTAGAAACCAATGAACAAAAACAGAAGTTGCTGCAAAAGGTCAGCCGGTCTGGCAGCATCTGTGAAGAAAAGAAAATCAGAGTTAATGTTTCGGGCCCTCAGAACAGTTCTGAGGAAGGGTCACTGGATCCGAAACGTTAGCTCTGATTTTTTCTTCACACATGCTGCCAGAGCTGCAAGAACTTCTGTTCTTGTTCCTGATTTACAGCATCCACAGTTCTTTCGGTTTTTATTCAGAAGCCAGTGACTCGATTTATGAAGCTCAAGATTCCAGTTGCTTTGCTTAACCAAAAACAGTGTGGGGGTCTCTCGGCCCGGTGTGGGGGTCTCTTGGCTCAGTGTGGGGGTCTCTTGGCTCAGTGTGGGGGCCTCTTGGCCCGGTGTGGGGGTCTCTCGGCCCGGTGTGGGGGTCT
>NW_025974661.1:0-8377 GCF_021869965.1 Rhincodon typus
ACACACACACACACACACACACACTCACTCACACACAAACACACACACACACAAACACACACACTCACTCACACACACACAAACACACTCTCACACACGCAAACACACTCTCACACATGCAAACACACTCTCTCACACACACACACACACAAACACACTCTCTCACACACACACACACACACAGACACACACACACGCACGCGCGCGCACACACACAGACACACACACACACGCACGCGCGCACACACACACTCTCACACACACACAAATCTATGGAATGAATTTGGATTTGCAGATGCATTTTATTTTGTTCAAAATGCACACAATTAACAGACATTCAGTCAATGTGGCGTTTTATAAATTCCTACTTTAGAAATAAAACCAGCCTGACCCCAAACCAAAACCCAAACGGATTCTAAACAAGGTCTCACACCTAACATTGCATTGTCTGACCTAAAATGACACTTCTTCTTTACACTGACAAAACCTTTAGTTCTCTCAGGACAGTGACTTGAAAGACATTCGGGGATTTACATATACATATTAATCAATTAAAACCTTCTAATTGATTAAAGATTTAACAGCATCTTAGGTTTGTTTGATACATCCTCATCAGTTGTATGACCCTTTGCTCTTTTACTTATAAATTTTGTGTCCTGTGTGCTTCTTTCTCACTTCATCTGATGAAGAGGCTACAGTCCAAAAACTGGTGTTTTCAAATAACCCTGTTGGACTATAACCTGGTGTTGTGTGATTTCTGACTTTGTGCATGAAGGCCGGTATCCTGTCACCAAGTCAACTTTATTTATGTGCCTTGTAAATGACACTGACTCAGCTAGCTCAGGCCTCGTTCCTGGAGTGAACAGAACCCCTGTTTATATCTATCAGCCAGGGCTCCCTGATTGGACCAGGTTAACATCCCCAATCAGGGAACTCATATTCTATGAGGTTCACCTGGCTGACCTCGTTCTCATCACTACAGCACTTTCCATTGAACTACCTGTAAACCACATGAAGATGGGTTTAAAAACCCCAGGCTCATGCTCTGGGGACATGGATTCAAATTTCACCATGACAAATACTCAACATTTGAATTTAACAAATTTTTGGAATTAAAAGCTAGCCTAATGGTAGCTGCATAACCATTGTGGATTGTCAAAACAAAACCCAACAATTTCACTATGGTCCAAGAACTGGTATAAAATTTTTTTCTTGTTTAACAATAACCTCACTGAGATATAACAGGTATCATGGGAAAGAGAGGTCATACATAAGCCTCTTCTAAGGATGCCTAACCTGAAGAAGTTACCCTCCTCCCTCCGGACAAACCTCAAGGGATCTCTCTCCCACTGCAACTCTCTCGTAATCTCTTCGGCCCTGAAACTGCTCCTCTCCTCTATCCCTCTTCTATCCGCCTCCCACTCTCTCCCTATTTATTTCAAAACCCCCTTCCCCTCCCCCTTTTCTGATGAAGGGTCTAGGCCCGAAACGTCAGCCTCTCTGCTCCTATGATGCTGCTTGGCCTGCTGTGTTCATCCAGCCCTGCACCTTGTTGTCTCATACATAAGGAGGTCTCTTCTGCTGTGGGTTCATTGCAGAGCATGTTGGGATGTTTGCTTAAGTAGAACAACCAATGCAATTTAGCTTGTCACATGGGAGAAATGCCCTGCATTCTCTTTTCATTAGGGTTACACACACACACACACACACACACACACACACACACACACTTATCTGACAGATATTTGGATAACATCAGTCTTGCTGATGATTATGTGCACTGATGGTGTAGACAAGAGAAAATTGCAGGATTCAGTCCATACTTACCCTCCAAAAAACATCCCACCACCCCATCTCTATATCCCTGCATTTCCCATGGCTAATCCACCTAACCTGAACATTCCTAGACACATTGGACAATTTAGCATGGCTAATCCACCTAACCTGCACATCTTTGGAGTGTGGGAGGAAACCAGAGCACCCAGAGGAAACTCGCACAGACATGGGGAGAATGTGCAAACTCCACACAGACAGTTGCCTGTGGGTGGAATCAAGTCCATGTCCCTGGTGCTGTGAGGCAGAAGTGCTAACCACTGAGCCACTGTGCTGATCTGATATAAATGACAGTAAAAGTAGGTCAGGTAAGGCTCAACTTGGTTATACATTGAAGAAGGGTAAGGATGACAGGACAGTATAAAGGAAAATACAAGGAAAGGTTGCAGAATACTGTGAAACATAGCACACATTAGAAAATAATCTTGGACGAGCAGTAGAGAGAATGGCTGTGTGAACTACAACCATATAAGGAAATAGTGCAGTTTAGGCAATTTAAACCAGGAACCTAGAAAGGGAACAATTAGCAGATAAATGAAGGAGCAGCTGTTATTTGTGTTGGACAAGGTGGTCATGCTATATGACCCCTAGACCACAAGTCATTAGCAGCGCACAATACAGTCAGCAATGTATTCGGATGCAGGATGCAGAGGACTGGTTTGTGAAAGCAGAGTAGGCCTTTAAGGAATGTAGGGAAACACAGGATCTGGTGGAAGTATGAAAACCACAATTAGGAACTGACAAGCAAATTACTAATATGGTGCTTAATTTATTACAACGTTGCATGTATGTATTGTGATGCAAAAAGGTATAAGTATGTTGTTTTGAGCTGTAAGCAGCAGAGTATCTCTGAGCTAGACTTAGAGACCTCTTCTGCTTATATATGGTACAAGCTTGAATGAATTCACTGTTACAATCTACTCAGGTCTGAAGACTTGATTTTTGCAAAAACCCACTACTGTACATAGCCCCATCTCCCTCACCATCAGAACAGGTGTGCGCATAGCATCAAGAGTTACAACACCAAACTCAACATAGAATCCATAGTGATAGTAGGAACTGCCGATGCTGGAGAATCTGAGATAACAAGGTGTAGAGCTGGATGAACACAGCAGGCCAAGCAAGTCGAGACCCTTAACATCAGCTTTCCTGCTCCTCTGATGCTGCTTGGCCTGCTGTGTTCATCCAGCTCTACGCCTTGTTATCATAGAATCCATAGTGCCTGGAAGCAGGCTATTTGGCCCAGCAACTCCTCACCAAACCTCCGAAGAGTATCCCAGCCAGACACAACACCCCACCCAATACTGTAACCCTGCATTTTTCATGGCTAACCCACCTAACCAACACATCCCTGGACACTATGAGCAACTTAGTATGGACAATCCACCTAACCTGCACATCTTTGGACTGTGGGAGGAAAACCAGAGCACCCAGAGGAAACTCGCACAGACACAGGGAGAATGTTCAAACTCTACACAGACAGTTACCCCAGGGTGAAATCGAACCCAGGTCCCTGGCATTGTGAAGCAGCAGTGCTAACTACTGAGCCACCATGCTGCCCACTCATGTTGCACGACCAAGTCTTAATGCACAACAGCTTTGCCTAAGAGCTTTTAAGGATACATTTCAGGGCGCAGAACTCCTTCAACCACCATAAAAATTTAGATCTGCAGAATCTTGATTTGATGGTATAACGTTAGATTTGGATTCACTCACAGTGCAAGTTTCGTCAGGGGTGATAGTGAGATTGTGGTCATATCACTGCCTTAGTAATCCAGAATCCCAGACTAATGCTTTAGGGTCATGGGTTCAAATCCGACCATGACAGATAGTGACATTTGAATTCATCAAATTTGTGGAAGTAAAAGCTAGCCTAATGGCAACCGCATAACCATTGTGGATTGTCATAAAAACACAACTGTTTCACTAATATCCTTTAGGGAAGGAAATCTGCTATCCTTACCTGGTCTGGTTTACATGGAACTCTAGACCCACAGCAATGTGGTTGCATCTTAACTGTACTCTGTAATGGCCTAATAAACCACACAGATCAAAGGGAAATTAGAAATTGGTAATAAATGCTGGGCTAGTCAGAGATTTCCAAATCCCATTAACAAATATGAAAATAATGTTGCAGATTGTCCTCCCTCCAAGTGCCAACAATAACAGTTTTATTTATATAGAATCATTCAGATGTACCAAGATGCTTCTCAAGACAACTATCAGATAAAAGCTGGGCAGAGAGTCGCACAAGGAGATGTTAGAATAGATGACTAAAATATGATCAAAATGTGATAAGGTCAAAAAGGGAGGATTTAAGGAGCATCTTAAAAATATAGAGAGCATTAGAGAGGCAGAAAAGTTTAAGAAGGGAATATGAAAGCTTGAGATCTAGGCAACTCCACAACCAATGGAGGAGTGATTAGAATCATAGAGTCCCTACAGTATGGAAGTAGGCCATTTGGCCCATTGATTCCACACCAACCCTGTAAACAGCATTCCACCCAGTTCCACCTGGCCCCATTGATCCCTTTAACTCTGCATTTCTCATGACCAATCCACCTAGCCTGCACATCTTTGAACTGTGGGATGAAAACGGAGTACCTGGAGGAAACCCAAGCAGATATGGGGGAATGTGCAAACTCCATACAGCCAGTCACCCAAGGCTGGAATTGAACCCAGGTCCCTGGTATTGTGAGGCAGCAGTGCTTAACCACTGAACCACCATACTGCCCCAAAGCTCAAACTGACAAGTGGGTTAAAGTTGATAATTCTCAAAAGTCCAGGACAGAAGAACACAGCTCTCCTGGAGTGTTAGCAGCTTGAGCAGATTGCAGAGACAAGGGGAGACAAGGTCATGGAGGGTTTTGAAAACAAGGATGGGAATTTTAAATTCTAGGCATCACTGGACTGGGAGATGTTGGAGACAAGTACACCTTGGGCCAGCCGTAGGTGCAGTGGGAGTGCAGCAGAACAACTACAAACAAGATTGGGACTCAGAAGCTAGGTCCAGGTCTTGCACCAAACTTTTCCAACTGATCTAAGGGTGAAGTGTCTGAAAGGGTTAATGCTGAGGAGTGCCTTAAGCACCACCCACTATGAGGATGGAATAAGGGCTTGGTGGGAGAGCATCACAATGAATGAAGTTGAACGAGAAATCCAGATTCACAAAGAGTGATTAACTCATCAGGATTTTCAAGTGCCATTTAATTCCTAGTTAAGCCATGAAACACATCATCTGTGTTCATTTTTCTGTTAATGACAAGGAGTAGAAAGTTTGTCTTGTCTAATTTGTTTAATTAATTCACAGGATGTGGGCATCTTTGGCTGGACCGGCATTTATTGGCAATCTCTAATTGCCCAGAGGGCAATTAAGAGCCTGGAGTCACATGTAGGCCAGACCAGGTAAAAATGGCAGATTTATTTCCTTAAAGGAAATTAATGAATGGGGGATGGGTTTTTCCTAACAATCAGCAACAGTCCCACGGTCATCATTAGACTCCTCATTCCAGATTTTTATTTTAATCGGACTCAAATTCCACCATCTGGTATGGCAGAGTACCTGGAACATTAGTTGGGTCTTTGGATTCATAGTCTAGTGATAGTACCACTAGGCCATTGCCTCCCATCCAATACAACATCTTTAGTTGATCTTTGTTTTTAATTTATTCCTTAATAGGTTATGAGCACCAGTGGCTGTGCCATCTTTTATTACTCATCTTTAATTGCCATGGAGAACATGGTCATGAGCTGCTTTCTTGTACTGCTGCAGTTCTTGGCTGCAAGGGCACTGACAATATTGATCGGAAAAGAGTTCCAGGATTTTGACCTAGTGACAGTGAAGGAATGACAGTAGATAGTGCATGGCTTGGAGGGGAACATACAAGTTCCTTACACAAAGCAATCACCAAAAGCTGTGTGTCTGGGTCTGTGCACCTGGAGTGTCAAAATTAAAGGGATTTATGGGGGAAAGGAAATATCAATTTAATTTAACATCTGTTCACCTGTATTCAAAATACACCCTTCCCTCCAGCATCCTGAGCCATTGATTGATGTCTGAAGTAAAGGTATATGATTGAAACATGAGTAATCGGGTTTTCCCTTGAGATGATTCTTAGTGAAATTCTATGCAGACAAACTGTTGTGGTAACATCTTGTAATTGAAAGTTATTTGGCATTTCTCTTGTGATTAATTGCTAAAACCAAAGTACGCACTTAATAACAGGTCAGTCAGCATTTTACAGAGATCGATGGGTTTGGATGAAATCTGATGGCCTACATGCAAACATATGAACAGGAGCAGGTCATGATAATAATAAGTAGACCTCATAGCAAACTTGCATTCATTTCAAAACTCCACTTTTACATAACTTGCTCCAAACCTTATTCAATGTGAAACCATTTTTTTCTAGCTCTTCATCCAACAGCACCTCAGCTTTAAAATCTTCATTCTTGTTTTTCAGATTCTCACCTCCTCCTCATCTGGACAACCTACCCCAACCCCACAACGCTCCGAGATCTCTGTGCTCCTCCAGTTCTGAGCTCTCGTGCATCCTGGATTTTGTTCATTCCACCATTGCCTTCGGCCACCTGTTTCTCTTCTTAAACCTCTCTCCCAATCTTCCCTCTTTTAAAATGCTCCTAAGGCCCGACACCTTTGCTGAACCTTTTGGTGTTCTTTCCTGGCTCCTCCTTCCATGGCTCAGTGTAAAGAAAAATAGCAACAGATTTTCATTTAATTGATAATGTTCCTCTGGAGTATTTCACCATGTTAAAATATGCTATATGAATGTAAGTTGTTGTTGACCTACTGTTCACCATTTGATGTTGAGTGACTAGTTATCATTTTTCTACAGTGGTTAGCAGCTTTTTGTTCAGTCTGAGGTATTTTAGTCAAAGTGGGAATAGGTTCAGACTTACAGAAACGTGCATAAATAAACTAGTTCTGTCAACTTTCTTCATTTCCAAAAATACATTTACCAAGTGTGCGAGTAAATATTTCCAATGTTTTGAGAAATCCTCCAACACTCTGACGTTGCCAGATGCTCATAGCAGCTGCTTCATGTGGGATCCCTGCGAGTAATGTGTTTCATTTTTTAATAACCAAAATGTCTGTGCTGTAACCTTTGCAGTGTAGTGAAAACTGTGCAATAGAGAAGACTTGCAACTGCAAAAAGAAGCCATTGGTCTTTAGGGTTTGCACCTTCCTGCTGGAGTGGAATTTTCAGTCATGAGGCAGGAACCAGAAATTGGTCCTAATTTTTGGCCGACTAGAATTTTTAAATCTCCAGGCAATTAAAGGCCACACAATGGGGTCCCTGTCTAATCAGAGATGGTGGGCAGGCTCCCAATGCTGGAGACCCAGGAGGGTGACCCTTCAGCACTCAGTGATCTGAGATCTCATTAGACAAGGTGGGAGCTACTATTCTGAAGATGGAAGGAGAGAGAGAGAGAGAGAGGGAGTACTCTTTTCAGTTCAATATATTTGACACTCTGGTTATTTTGGAATATTGGACAGAATCTTGCATGTTTTGGGCTAAGTGCGAGGTGTGTCATTTTTTTTCTTGGAGGGATTCTTACCACCAAGCCCAGCGAGATTCCTTACTGTATCTCATCAAAAGCGCCTCATTAATTGCCTATCTGTCCCCATAGCAACCCTCATGTCCAATTTTATTCCCACTGTGATACACGCTATTTGCAGTACAATTGTCCACTCAGTGGACATCAGGCAAAAGACTGGCATCCCTGGTGACCGTGTCATCTTTGAAAGACTGCTGTGCACTCAAGCAAGTGTTGGTGTTCCGCAGTTACCCCTAAACCAACAAAGTATTGAGAGAACAGCCACAAAGCCGAGTTGCTCAAAACACATAGCCAACCTGGCTGATGTTCCCTCACGCATAAAAACCCACTCTCTCATCCTAGTCACTGTTCGACCTTCAGGCCGCACAGTTTGCCCATCCTTAAATACATCCCATTTAAAGACCCTACCTGAGTCGGTCCTACTCTTTCCTTAATGCCCACTGCAGACTCACATTTTGTCATCACCCAGCAGGGAAGCATCACAGACAAAGAGGCATTCAAACAATTCCAAAAAAAAGGCTTTTCTTGACAGCCAACAAAAGGGAACACAAATACAGGTTTATGTTCGCCCCCAACAATGCAACCAAATTCTAGCTTCAACGCCTTGATATTCCAAGCTGTGCTGAGCTCCCATCATCTGGAAGTGGGTGCCAATCAGCCCCTGTCCAGCACCCAATGATCAGCTGAACTCTGTCATGCACAATGAGTATTTTCTCCTCCCTAAAGTCCTCATCCTCTTCCTTGGGACTCTGTTCTCACTGCTGCAGTTCCTCAGTATCCACCACATTGCCTCATTGCCTGCTCCAATTGTGCAGATCAGGGTGATGCAGTACACCCTGTCCAGACTAGACTCAGGAGCCTTCCCTAAACTGGTCCACACTGTAGAACGACATCTTCAGCTGTCCTATCATCTGCTTTGGCACAGCACATGCACCAACTTGTGCTAAGATCATAGATCCCCTAC
>NW_025974662.1:0-8376 GCF_021869965.1 Rhincodon typus
CTGGAATCCTCTTCCCTTTCACAGTTCATCAGTATTTGTCTCAGAATTAATTGTTTTAACTTGTACTTCCACGTTAACATTATTTCCTCATTTCTTTTCTTTTCTCCTCTCCATATTACGC
The DNA here is from genome assembly GCF_021869965.1 of Rhincodon typus. NCBI lineage: Eukaryota > Metazoa > Chordata > Chondrichthyes > Orectolobiformes > Rhincodontidae > Rhincodon > Rhincodon typus. Next base: position 122 of record NW_025974662.1, read on the forward strand.
TCCCAGGTTTGTGTCCTCGAGTGAAAAGCACATTGAAGTGGTCTAAAAAGAACCAGTTAAAACAGTCCCAGTCAGCCAGGAGAAGAGAATCTCCAAGTGTAGGGCAAGCACTATATTCCTGGTACAACAACCCATCACAGGACATACTAGCCCAACACTGCAGCCCTATACTGTACATTACTAGAGGTACAGCACGTAATGTCAGAAAGGATTCCATTACAAAAAGCTTCTGCTAAGTCTCAGCAGAAATTTGCAAATAAGTTTCCAGGGATGAGTGGAAGATAACAAAGTGTGGAGCTGGAGCAACATAGCTGAAGAAGGGTCCCGACCCGAAACATCAGCTTTCCTGTTCCTCTGATGCTGCCTGGTCTGCTGTGTTCCTCTAGCTCCACACTCTGTTATCTCTGACTCCAGCATCTGAAGTTCTTACTATCTCATAAATGGAAGAATTCTGTTCAGTCTAGATGCTACATCTGCCCAGAGACGCTTGAGAGCCTATGATAAGTTAGTGGCGCACCACAGTGCATCTGCAGTACAAGTGAGCGAATGATCACACATCGCAGCATCTCTGCAGTACAAGTGAGCGAATGATCACACATCGTAGCATCTCTGCAGTACAAGTGAGCGAATGATCACACATCGCAGGGCGCCTGCAGTACAACCAAGTAACCGACCATATACCGCAGCGGGATACAATAGAAGCGAACAATCGTTTACCGCAGTACGCCTGCAGTCGAAGTGAATCTCCAATCACACACTACAGCAGGGCTGAAGCATTGTGCAACATCCAGAAATAGAAAAACTGTTACTTACCTCTCAAACAAGTGATTAGCTAGCATGCATCTTCTCAATCTGACAACCGCAGCAACATTTCCTCACCAAAAATAAACATAACATGGCACAGCTTGTGAGAACACATAACTGAGATGACCAAAAAAGAATCAAGATACAGATATCGATACAGATGTCCATTCTCACCTCATTCACCTCCTCTCACGTAAGAGCAAGGGGTTACAAACCTAACGGAAAACAAGACAGTATGGCAGAATTGGTGTAGGTTCATTTGTTCAGCAGAACATGGGCAATGGGACATAGCACATGGGAGTTGCTGAATATCTCTGTCATTAATAAAGCTGCTCTTACACTGTGACTAAAATTCAGAGCGCAATGTACAGATCTTGCCTAGCTGAAAGAAAAACACAAATTGTTTGAGAAACTCAGCAGATGTGGTAGTGTCTGTGGAGAGAAAGCAGACTCAAGTGACCCTTCATCAGGCCTTGCAGTACCTTCTTTAAATGGCTCTGTTTTAATCTCTGACAGGGTATACTTCCATAGGACATCACCACTCCCAGCCATTAAAGGCCAAACCTTTGGAGGACCTCAGGTTGAACAGCCTGGACTCTTAACTAAGCCAAATAAACAGTGGAAGCAAGGGATCAATGTGGATAGATGTGGTACATCAAAGAGTACAGATGAGGTAAGACATGAAAACAGTAATCAGGAATATGCAGATGAAAACAGTAATCAGAAAACACTGGATGGTAAGAACAGGTCGAACAAAAAAATCTAGGAATACATTAATCATGACGAGAAGTTACAAAGATAAAATAAAAACTAAGAACTCTATACCTGAATAGGTATAACATTTATAATAAAATAAACAAATTGACAGTACACACTGGAAAAAATAAATATAATCTGATAGATTAGAGATGTCGCTGCAGCATGACCAGAACTGGGTCCTGAATAATGAAAGACAATGACATTCAATATGAAAATGAAGCTAGGTAAAGGTGGTGCAGTAGCACTGTTAATCAAGGATGCATTTATGCAGTAGTTAGAGGTGACCTTAGTTCAGAAGATCAAAATGTAAAGTCAGTTTAGATGGAGAAAAGGATTGGTAAGGGCAAGAAGTCATTAATAGGCATTGTCTACAGTCTCTCACAGTAACTAAAATGTGGGAAAAATATACAAGAAATATTGGGTTATTATGATAAAGGGACAGCAATAATCATGAGGGTATTTAATCTACATATAAACTGGAAAAATCAAATTAGAAGTAGGAACTTGGAATAGCTGTTCCTTGAATGATTTCAAGATGGTTTCATAGGGCAGCACTTCCAGGGAACAACAGGAGAACAGGTTTTATTAGACATGGCAATGTGTACCATGACAGGGTTAAGTAATCCTGTCATTGGGTAGGTGTTAAAATTAAACAGATTATAGCTGTACACTTAGAAGAACTCAAGGTAACCAGGAAAACTCAACATGGCTTTGGCAAAGAGAAACCATGAAATTTACTCAGGTTCTTTAAAGGAGCAACATTTGCTGAGGACAAAAGGAAGCCTGTCGACATACTGCACTTGGATTTCCAGAAGGCATTCAGTAAGGTGCCACAAAAGTTATCACAGAAAATAGTAGCTCTAGAATGTTGGATAACATAATAGTATGGATAGAAAATTTACTGCCTTGCAGAAAATAGTGTGCACGCCTTGATAGGCCTTAGTCTGATTAGCACACAGTACTCCAGGTACAGTCTGTAATCCCATAAGAAACAGGAACTCGGGCCTGCTCAGCCATTCAGTAGGAGCATGACTGATCTGACATTCCTAACGTCTGCTTTCCTACCCTTTCCCCATGACCTTTCATTCCCCTGATGATCAAGAACCTATCTATCTCAGCTTTAAATGTACACAAGGACTGTGCCCCCCACAGCAACCCCATCTCAGCGTTAAACTGATGTTCCTTTATTGAGACTGCACCCTCCGGTCTTAGATTCTCCCTTGTGGGGAAACATGCTCTCAGTATTTACCCTGTCAAGCACCTTAAGAATCCTAAACGCTTCAATGAGATCATTTCTCATTTATCTGAACTTCACTTCATCGAAATGTAAGAATAAAAAGGCCAGTAACAGACAGGGATTTTAACGATCCAAATTTTAACTGATATACATTGTGCATGCACTAAAGTTGAAAGAGTAAAATTCTTAAATTGTACCCAAGTAAACCGTTTTAAAACCAGCAGACAAAGCCCACCAAGGGGCTATCATAAGATCAGAAGTGGGGATGTTTGTTGACGATTGCAAAATGCTCAGCGACGTTTGTGACTCCTCGGATATTGAAACAGTCCATATTCAAATGAACAATATCCAGGCTTGGGCTGACAAGCAACAAGTAACTTTCACGACATACAAATGCCAGGCAACGACCGTCACCAATAAGGGACATTCTAATTACTGCCCCTAATTCAAAGGTGTTACCATTACTGAATCCCCCACTAACAACATCCTGAGGGTTACCATTGACCAGAAACTCAACTGGACTCACTGTATTAATACAGTGGCTACAACAGCAGGTCAATTAACTAATTTAACTGCCTTAATCAACAAATCTGCAAACCCAGATAAAATGCACCCAGGCTAATGACACAGGCAAGGGAGTAGTTATCTGGGGCCCTGACAACAATTTTCAGATCATCTCTGGTCACAGGTGAGGTGCCTTTATTAAAAAAGGAAGGGATAGTTCAGGTAATTACCGGCCAGTCTGTTAAACTTTGACTGTTGGTAAGTTATTAGAAAGAATTCTCAGCAACAGAATATATCTGCACTTGGACAGTCATGGATTAATCAGGAATAGTAGGCTGGAAATGTTAAAGGAAGGACGTGTTTGACAAACTTGACCAATTTCATAAGAAGGTTACCAAGAGTGTAAATGAGGGTTAAAATGCATTTCATATGGTCTACCTGAACTTTATCAAGGCTTTTAGTAAGGTTAGTCGTGGCCAACTGATCAAGAAAGTAAGAGCCCATGGAATCCAATGCAAAGTGGCATGTTGGATCCAAAACTGGCTGAGAGGCAGGAAGCGGGTGCTTTTGAAGTTTGTTTCCAGTTATGGATGCCATAGGCCATTAGCCTGGCAGTGACTTTCTGACTGACTCCAGGATAACTTATGGGGGTGTATAACACTGGTGGAAGCCTTCAGACTGCAACAAGGGGCGAATGTTGTGAAATCACTAAAGCCTAAAAAAAGTTAGTTTATTTTCTCCAATCAGCAGTGGTTTTTAACCAGTAACTAAAAGACTTTGAAGTTAGTGTACCAATTACTTGAGCAATTCTCAATTCACCTGTGGAGAAATGAAAAAAATCCAGAGAAGAGAGTTTGACGAACAGAAAATCCCAGCATGAAAAAGAATCATCTAAATGAACCCTGTTGACTGGGCCATTCAACTGCTTCGCCAATTTTCTTTTAGAAACCTTCTATCCGTAACACCAATGTTTTTTGTCTATATGTCCGTCTAACTGTATGTAGAGGGAGCATATATGCCAATAGTTCCTAATTATTTACTTGTGGTTGGAATCTGCTTATTTGTTATAAATAACAGTTGTTGTCAAGGGCAGAAACCTCGTCAGTGTTTTCTGTTAGCTTGGGTCTATCTGACAGGTTAAACAGGGTACTTTGCATACTTTCATTAATTGTTTAACTTCTGTGATGACTCCAAGAATAGTGGGGCTTGATTTCCAACTCACTACCCCAGTGAGGTATGAAATCAGCACCATTCACCACTCCTCACATACTGAAGTATGTCCATGCCCACATACAGCAAGACCAGCACAACACTGTGACCACAACACATTCATGGCCAGTATCAAGTAGTAACCATCTCTATCAAGAAAGAAACATTTTCCCCACAGTAAGAATACTCTTTGTTGGGTAAAACGGACAAGATACATCACAGCGACTCATCAACCTCACTCAATGGCAACTCCCAAACCCATGACATCTTCTAATGACATATTGCGACACTATTATCACCATGTTCGCCTCCAAGCAAACCCAGCCTACTTGGAACTATATCGTCTTCACTGTCACTGGGTCATAACAAGCTGGAACTCCCTCCCCAACAGCACGGTAAATGTGCCTTCTCACATGGACATAGTGGTTCAAAAAAGCAGCTCACCATCACATCCTTAAGAGCAATGGGGGATGGACAATTAACGCTGACCTTGCCAGTGATGCCCATCTCCTGTGAATGAATGGAAAAATAAAGTCCTTCTCACTAACCTTCACACACTTCAACTCAAGGAGAAAATAGCGGAGAGATATTTGTGCTGCTCCAACTTTGTAGCACTAAACAGAATATACCATTTAAAAATGGCATTTTCTAATGGCACCATTGGGCGAACTGAACCTTTGAAACTATTTATTTTAAATTAATAAATGAATAACTGAAGGTGAACAAAGTACAACCATTCTGTTGAACAGGCTTGAAATCAAAATTTCTCATATGTTTTTATTTATTGAGTGAGGCAGGTTAGTCAGCCTCAAGTGGAGGAGATAAAGTAAAAATTTACATGTACAAAATGCTTCAACATGTGGCAGTCTATTGATGCCAGATATGGACTCTGCTTTTATTGAGATTTGGTTTTAATATTTGGCTTCATTTGAAGTTTGCTTTTCTTTTGTCAGAGCCATGGGAAAGGTGGAAATTCTTTGGCAAAGGGAAACAAACAGTATTGAATGACTGGTGTTACATGCATGGCGCAATCAGAATAATTGTTTTTAATCAATAATCAATTATTTAATTGTTACATGATTACAGCTATATCTGATGCTTACCTTATCAAGACGGTGGGAAATAACTCCATAAGACCATAAAGTACAGTAGCAGAATTGGGTCATTTGGCCCATCAAGTCTGCTCCATCATTCGATCATGGTTGACATCTTTCTCAACACCATTCTCCTGCCTTCTCCCTGTAACTCTTGATGCCCTTACTAATAAAGAACCTATCTCGGTCTTAAAGACATGTAATGACCTGGCCTCCACAGCTTTCTGCAGCAATGAGTTCCACAGATTCACTACACTCTGACTGAAGAAATTCCTCCTTAGCTGAGTTCTAAAGGTTCGCCCCTTCACTCTGAGGCTGTGCCCTCAGATCCTAGTCTCTTGAAAGGAGGATATACTTGCCTTGGAAGTGGATCAGCAAAGATTTACTGTACTAGAAAGAGAGGGCTGCCCAATCCTAACAGGTTAAAGAAATTGGGCTTTTACTGTCTAATGTTTAGGAGATTGAGAGGTGATCTCATTAAAACATCCAAGATTCTGAAGGGGATAGACAGGATAGATATTTACAGGTTGCCTCCCATGGCTGGGGAATCTACAACAAGGGCATAGTATCTAATAAGAGGCTGATCATTTAAGTCAGATATGAGGAGGAATTTCTTAAACTCAAAGCATTTCAAATCTTTGGAATGCTCTGCCCCAGAGGTAGAGGTTTCTCAATACCATCCTTCACCAAATAATCTACCCAGCTCAACCTTAAATACATTCAGTCAGAAAGCTGCACAGTTTTCTCCTGCTCTTGTTTCTTATGATATTTGCTGCACAGGCCAATCAGAAGAGGTAATGGAGCACTCCGACCTCAAAAGATCCTGTTAGCTAAGGAGGGAAAAATGGGAAGGAAACTAACACCAAATGAGAATGGGCTCAAGTTCCTCTCTGGCAATAGGGCATACAGCAAGAGTTCCAAAGTGCACACAACATGGAATCCACAGGACAGATAACAATCTCAATCTAAATAATAATTATGAAATGGTATATTATTCAAATCCATCTACTTCCCTGGGCTACCACACACTTTGATTTGGTGGCAAGGGGTTATTTTCTAGTTAAGTGCATCATGATATCCACTGCTCAGAGAGGACCACATCAACGTACTTACATCACTGGGAGAGAGATTTCCAAGATCCTCATCCTGCTCTGATGTTCCATCCTCTCTGCCTGATTCACTTCCCTGAGAGGAGTGAGGGTGAGTGGCATGGATCCAAACCTCCACCCGGCTGGTGTCTTCCCCAACTTGCCGGAAAGTCTGCTTCCTGCCTTTGCCTCTGAGGCCTGGGCTGAGTTCAGATTCTTGCTGTCTTTTGAACTCAGCCTGCTCAGCCTGGAATAGAAAAACAAATGCTCCCTGAAGCTCCATCCATACTCAATAAGCTGACAAACGCTGTTGAAATCACGAAAAGTATTTATTTCTAGAGCAACTTTCACAAGTACAGGACACCCCAAAGTACTTCACAGACAATGAAGTCCACTTGGAGCACAGTGAGTGAGTGATGCATAAAAAGCAACAATTTTTTTTAACCCTTCATTGATGTGGGCATCACTGACACTTATGTTGCCTATCCTTAATATCCTTTGAACTGGGTGACTTGCTTTCAGAGAACAGTAAAGAGTCAACCATATTGCAGTGGGTCTGGAGTCACACATAGACCAGACTGGGTTAGGACAGCCGATTTCCTTCCCCAAAAGACATTGGTGAGCCAGATGGGTTTTCACAACAATCATAGCTGTCATTACCAAAACTGGGTTTGTTTTAATATTTTAGATTCACTTTTGATTTCAAATTCCTCCCTCTGCCAAGGTAGGATTTGAACTGGTATGCCAGCACATTGGTCTGGACCTCTGGACTGCTAGTTCAGTGAGAATACCACTATGTCATCATCTCCTCTGAAGTTGTGGACAGCAAGCTCCCATACACAGAAATCAAAATGCACCTACATTATCTGATTTTAGATCTTCATTGGAAGATAAAAGTTCCTCATGTTCTAAGACTGGAGAGTTACATGTACAGATTTTGTTGTGTGATTATTATTTTGTGGTGGAGAGAGATCTGGCTTAAGGGCAGACAGATCTGGGTATTAAATACATCTCTACACAGGGTGTTCAGAAAATAAACAGCAAAGTGAAAAAAGAATAGGTGGCATTTGTAGTTAAGGACAGCACTGCAGTACTGGTGAAGGAAGACATCTCAGAGTTCAAGGACAGAATCAAATTAGCTAGAGCTGATGAATAAGAAGGATGCAATTACAGTGTTTGGTGTAATCTATGGACCAACAGCTAGTGGAAAGAATATACAGGAACAATCTACAAATAAATTACCAAGAGGTCTAAATATCCTTGACTAGTTATCATGGGGACTCAATTATCTGTATATTGATGAGATATAGGTAGTGTAAGGGGCAGCAAGATACAAGCGTTCTGGACTGTGCTCAGGAGAATTTCCTACAGCACTGTCTGTCCTGTCCAACAAGAAAGTAGAAACAACTAGACCTAGTTCTTGGGAGTGACGTAAGCCAACTAAATCAACTGACAGTGGGGGAAACACTTAGGGAAGAGTTTCAGAGATAGTAGGAACTGCAGATGCTGGAGAATCTGAGATAACAAGGTGTAGAGCTGGATGAACACAGCAGGCCAAGC
>NW_025974663.1:0-8376 GCF_021869965.1 Rhincodon typus
GCCCTCAACCGTGTCTCCCACATCTCCCGCACCTCATCCCTCACACCCCGTCCACGCAATAAAAACCAAAAAAGAATCCCCCTCGTCCTCACGTACCACCCCACCAACCTCCGGATCCAACGCATCATCCTCCGACACTTCCGCCATCTGCAATCCGACCCCACCACCAAAGACATCTTTCCCTCCCCACCCTTATCTGCTTTCCGGAGGGACAACTCTCTCCGTGACTCCCTTGTCCGCTCCACACTCCCCTCCAGCTCCACCACACCCGGCACTTTTCCCTGCAACCGCAGGAAGTGCTACACCTGCCCCCATACCTCCTCCCTCACCCCCATCCCAGGCCCCAAGAAGACTTTCCACATCAAGCAGATGTTCACCTGCACATCTGCCAATGTGGTATACTGCATCCGCTGTACCCGGTGTGGCTTCCTCTACATCGGGGAAACCAAGCGGAGACTCGGGGACCGCTTTGCAGAACACTTACGCTCGGTTCGCAACAAACAACTGCACCTCCCAGTCGCGAACCATTTCAACTCCCCCTCCCATTCCTCAGACGACATGTCCATCCTGGGCCTCCTGCAGTGCCACAACGATGCCACCCGAAGGTTGCAGGAACAGCAACTCATATTCCGCTTGGGAACCCTGCAGCCCAATGGTATCAATGTGGATTTCACAAGTTTCAAAATCTCCCCTCCCCCCACCGCATCCCAAAACCAGTCCAGCTCGTCCCTGCCTCCCTAACCTGTTCTTCCTCCCACCTATCCCCTCCTCCCACCTCAAGCCGCACCTCCATCTCCTACCGACTAACCTCATCCCGCCCCCTTGACCTGTCCGTCCTCCCTGGACTGACCTATCCCCTTCCTAACTCCCCACCTACACTCACCTTTACTGGCCCCATCCCCGCCTCTTCGACCTGTTTGTTTCCTCTCCACCTATCCTCTCCTCTATCCATCTTCTATCCGCCTCCCACTCTCTCCCTATTTATTTCAGAACCCTCTTCCCCTCCCCCTTTTTTGATGAAGGGTCTAGGCCCAAAACGTCAGCCTCTCTGCTCCTATGATGCTGCTTGGCCTGCTGTATTCATCCAGCCCTGCACCTTGTTGACCTGAAAATATGTTGCCATTCCTTCAATGTCGCTGGGTCAAAATCCTGGTACTCCCTCCCCAAAGGTATAGTTGGTTATTATGGCACAGGGACTGCAGTGGTTCATGAAGGCAGCTTCTCAAGAGGAGCCAGGGATGGACATGGGATAATGACCTAGCCAGCAAAGTTTAAAGGAAATATTAGGAGTTGTGAACAAATGCGTGGTTTGAAGATGACTTTCAAAGTAGAATTAATTCCCCCACATACTAGCGGTACGCATTCTGCCCATCACTTTTGCACTGGCTCTTTCAAAAAGCAATCCATGTAGCCCCACCCATCTCTTCTTGCCCTATATTCCTTGATTTTTTTTGCCAGTGTTTTCCCACTTCCCTCTTTAAGGCCAGTGCTGGATGTTTGCACAGCACTTCCAGGTAATGCATTCCAAGTCCCAAATATTCCCTCCATAAACTTGCTCCCTTGTGCCGCACTTGTTCTCATTTTATTGGAAGGTAAAAACATTGAGCGCATCAGCAAAGGGATTTCAGAGCTGGAGGCTCGGCTGTGGAATGGATGGCTGACAATGTTGGGAGCAATTAACATCCAGGAGACAAGAGTCAGAGAAGAGCAGAGAGCTCATCATCAAGACCACCTTGAAAGGAAGAGGGCTAAGCGAGAGTGAGAATCAGCTGAATTAATATCGCTATCAATAGGATGTCTGTAATGTTCCAGCTGTCATTTTACAAGTTAACTCACCCTCATCGTATTGTCACACAGTATGTGATTTCCATTAACTCTCTTCAAGTCGATGAGAGGGTACAAAGCAGTCAGCTTCTAACATGTGCTCTGTCTTTGGCAAAGTCTCAGCATTGACTGGATAGCTATCAGCACTCTCACACCAAAGCAACAGCATGCTTTCATCTGTAGAATTTCAATGCACGGTAAGAATTGTGTGTGTTTATTTAAGGCAGTGAGTATCGATTCTGCCTTTGCGTTTTATCTTTCTAAGCCAGCCTGGAGTTGCATGGAATTCTACAGAATGCGTGGAATTCAGACAGGCCATTCGGCCCAACCAGTCTGAACTAGTATTTACCTTCAACACAAGCCTTCGCTCACCCTCTTCATCTGTCTCAGTCAATGTATCCCTTTATCCCTTTTCCTTTCGTGTGTTTATTAAGTTTCCCTTTACTAAAACAACATTCTGTGGGTGCTGGAAATCTGAATTCAGAACAAAGAAATGCTGGAAAACTTCAGGGGATCAGCAGAGAGAAAGAGAGAGAGAGACCTCTGGTCCCCTTCCAGACCGTTCTGTTTCCATTTCAGATTTCCAGCACCCACGATATTTTGTTTTTGGTTGAAGCAATGTGATAGAGACTGAGGTATTGAGAAAATGAAAGCAGTCTTTGCAGGAGGAGTGGGACAAGGACACGGAGGGTGGGGGATAGCTCTCCTAGTTCCTGACAGAGCTCAGTTGAATCAGGTGCTACAAACCAGACAGGATGTGATTAACGACCGGTTTCAGTCAATGGGGAGCTGGGGTCAGCCGAGCACCATGGGATATAAAATCATCTGTGGTCATAATGTCAAAATCTGGTTTCATTGTGTGGGGGCTAACTACAGCCTCCATTCACTTTGAATTTTGTTCGCGTTTGCTGACTGTAAATTAAAGCTCACATTTTGAATTGGCCACATGCTTACCTGTGCTTGATGTTGCCCTACTGGATAAGGACATCATGTGGGTCTGCAGTGGGCACTTGGGGCAAAGTCGTGCTGATTTTAGGGCACCCAGATGGGATGTAACTGAGGATTATTTCACCCAGTGCTGTGCCTATCCCAGGAGTGTCTCGGTGGGGGGTGGCAGTGTCAGGCAGGCAGAGTGGTGGGTTTTGACCATTTTCTGTTTACAGCTCTTGTTTATAAAATATAGGGCTCGCTTCTGTTGTGGATCAGACCAGACCCCCTCAAAATATATGAAGAAGGTATCCTAGGCCACAACTTCTTCTTAATTTCAAGGCAAATGGGAAGTGCCATGTTCCAGATGTAATGCCACTGGTTACACTACTGGACATTAAGCAAAACACAATTTATTCAGACGCTACAGTTAAAATAAAATAAAAGAAAGAAGAACGTGTAATAACTTAACTCTATTGCAAAACAACAGAATAATAGATACAGTGACAATTACTAATTAACTATTCCAATATAGTAACATCCCATAAACACATCCATGGCAAATGGCAAATTCAGAAAACAGATTTTTGTCTCACACACAATCCAGCCACCTGGGAAGAGACACCCCCAGCTTTCAGCAGTAATTGAGAGAGAAAAAAAAAGCTCCCACTTGTTCAAGACCACAACAACAACTGCTGCTGAAAAATCTCTGGTTCTGTAGGTGGGATCTTGACCACACCCATTCAGGCTGCTTCTATTGTTACAATGTTAACAATAATCCAAGGTCTCACAAGTTGTTCATCTTCTCATAGATTGCTCAGTACCTGTTCTCCAATCAGTCTCTAAATGAAACCAGGACAAAACACACCTTTTAAAGCCACAGCATCATCACACTCTGACCATTCTACACATCAGCCTGGTATTGCACTCCTCTGGGAAGAGACCACCTCTCATTCAGAAATCTAAAAACAGCTGCATGTGTTCACATTCAAGCTCAGGCTTTTGTTACTTCATGTGTGTGCACACTCGACTTTTCTTTTAAAGTTTGGGTACCAAGTGCTGAATTTCTCATATTTTATATCCAGCCAGACACAAATCAACTCAAACAAGTCCTGGTGCAAATCTACTTATTCCAAGGCCCCTATTCAGCTCCTGTTCCCTCTCTCTCTCTCTGTTTCTCTCTGTCTGTCTCTCAGCACATCTCAACACTTGCTCTCAATGTTATCACCTTACCCTGTTACATGCTGCACATTCCCACCAACATTGACCCCAAATATCACCACATGGCATCAGATTTTTTTTAAAAATGCAACTAAGGATGGCTAAACTGTGTCATCTGCTGGTTAAACAGGGAACAGGGTGAGAGACACATTCTGTATGTGTGAGGGGCGGTCAACCAACTGTTTAAGAAGGGAGTAAGGCAACAGATGAGAAATTACAGGCCAATTAACCTAACTTCAATCGTTGGTAAGATTTCGGAGTCCATTGTGAAAGATGAGATTTCTGAATACTTGGAAGTGTATGGTAAAATAGGACAAAGTCAGCAAGGCTTCGTCAAGGGGAGGTCATGCCTGACAAACTTGCTAGAATTCTTTGAGGAAGTAACAAGCAGCGTCAACCAAGGAGAGCCAATAGATGTTATCTACCTGGACTTCCAGAAAGCCTTTGATAAGGTGCTGCACACGAGGCTGCTGAGTAAGATAAGGGCCCACAGTGTTAGAGGCAAGGTGCTAGCATGGAAAGAAGATTGGCTGTCTGGCAGAAAGCAGAGAGTGGGGATAAACGGGTCTTTCTCAGGAAGGCAGTGGGTGACAAGTGGTGTTCCACAAGGGTCAGTGCTGGGACCACAACTTTTTACTTTATACATTAATGATCTAGATGCAGGAACTGTGGGCATTCTGGCTAAGTTTGCAGATGATACAAAGATAGGTGGAGGGGCAGGTAGTACTGAGGAGGTGGGGAGGCTGCAGAAGGATTTAGACAGGTTAGGAGAGTGGGCAAAGAAGTGGCAGATGGAGTACAATGTGGGAAAGTGTGAGGTCATGCACTTTGGGAAGAAGAATAAAAGCATGGACTATTTTCTTAATAAGAAGGGAATTCAGAAGTCTTAAATGCAAAGGGGCATGGGTGTTCCTGTGCAGCGTTCTCTTAAGATTAACTTGCAGATTGAGTTGGTAAAAATATTGTTGGTGTTTATTTTGATAGGGCTAGAATATAAAAGCAACGATGTACTTCTGAGGCTTTATAACGCTCTGATCAGAACACATTTAGAATATTGTGTGCAGTTTTGGGCCCCATATCTCCAGAAAGATGTACTGGCCCAGGAGCAGGTCCAGGGGAGGTTCTTGAGAATGGTCCCAGGCATGAAAGGCTTAACATATGAGGAACATTTGAGGACTCTGGATCTATACTTGATGGAGTTTAGAAGGATGAGGGGGGATCTACTTGAAAATTACAGAATACTGAAAGGCTTGATACAGTGGATGGTGGGAAGTTGTTTCCATTAGCAGGTGACACCAGGACCTGAGGGCACAGCCTTAGAGTAAAGGAAAGACCCTTTAGAACAGAGATAAGGAGAAACTTCTTCAGCCAGAGAGTGGTGAATCTATGGAATCACTGCCTCAGAAGGCTGTGGAGGCCACGCCATTGAGTACATTTAAGACTGAGATTGTTAGGTTCTTGATTGTCAAGGGGATTAACGGTTACCGGGAGAAAGCGGGAGAATGGGGTTGAGAAACCTTTCAGCCATGAATGAATGGCGGAACAGACTCTATGGGCCGAATGGCCTAATTTCTGCTCCAATGTCTTATGGTCTAACCCGTGCTGTGTGCTGTGAACAGCTTCGCTTTGTGGCTGCTGTCCCATTAGATTGCCACTGAGGGGCAATGCCAGAATGGCAACATTTCTCCGGGTGCACAGAGGTCTTTCAAAGATGGGACAGCTACAAGGAATGTCAGCTGGATATCTGCTGAAAGGTCAGTTGTTCCAAGAACAGTCCATCGTAAGATAGAAGAGAAACCAGAGAAGTGCGGATGCTGGAAATCAGAAACCAAAACAGAAATTGCTGGAAAAGCTCAGCAGGTCTTGTAGTGTGGGTCACTGAATCCAAAACTTTAACTCTGCTTTCTCTTCACAGATTCTGCCATAGCTGCTGAGTTTCTCCAGCACTTTCTGATTTTGTTGCCATTGTAAGATGAGGCTAGAAACAGACTCAAGGGACACCATAGCAGTGGCATAGGTAGTTAATGAAGTGAGTTTGTTAAGATAAGGCAAAAAAAAACTCACCAGGTCTCACAGTGAGAATCAGTCCAAAAGACTCAACACTAATTGTCCTTAAAAAAATTGTAAGATTCCCATTGTTCCAGATCAATGACATTTCAGTTGTTTTATTAATTGTTGCAAAAACCCATCTGGTCCACTAATTTCCTTGATGGAAATAAATCTGTCCTTACCTGGTCTAGTCTATATATGACTCCAGATCCACAGTAATGTGGTTGATTCTTAATTGCCTTTGGAAATGGCCTAGCAAACCATTCCGTCCAAGGGATACTTAGGGATGCATTTTTAATTGGAGGGTAGGAGGTTGAGAGGCGACCTTATAGAAGTTTATAAAATCATGAGGGGTATAGGTAGGGTTAATGGTCATTGTCTTTTCCCTAGGATGGGAGATTTCAAGACTAAGGGGCACCTTTCAAGGTGAGAGGAGAGAGATATGGGGGCAATTTTTTTACACAGAAGGTGGTTCGCATGTGGAATGAACTTCCTGAGGAAGTGGTGGATGTGGGTACAATTACAATGTTTAAAGGCCATTTTGATAAGTACATGAATAGGAAAGGTTTGGAGGGATATGGGCCAGGAACAGGCAGGTGCAACTAGTTTAGTTTGGGATTATGTTCAGTATGGACTGATTGGGCCGAAGGGCCTGTTTCCGTGCTGTATGATTCTATGATTCTATGAGCAAAACATGTCTGTCCAGCCTATGATTCCCACATCCCATGAAAGAATCATTTTACTTTAAACCTTGCATTTTATTGTTCATTTATAGTCACCCCAAGCTACATCTACCCAATCAAATGCTCTCATATGTTATTGTGATCACAATTGCAACTGAATTATTTGTTCAATTTGTCAGCATCCAGGATGATACAGTCAAAGGACATAGAAGAACATCAGAAATAGGAGCAGGAGTGGATCACTCACCTGTTAAGCCTGTACTGTCATTCAATAAGATCACAGTTGATCTGATTGCAATCTCAATTTGAATTTTCTGTTTGCTCCCATAGCCCTTTACTTGCTTGCAATCAAATATCTGTCTCACATAGCTGTAGATATATTCAACGACTCTTCCCCCACCACTTTCTGGGGAAGGGAATTCTACAAAATATTGCCTACCGCTGGCCCCAGACAGGAATTATTTTCATCTCTTAACCGTGAAATCCCTTAGTTTTAAACTCTCTCCTCTGGTTTTATACTCCTCCACAAAGCATCCACCTTGTCTCCTCAGGATTTTATAGGTTTCAATAATTACCTCCTATCTTCTCAGCTCTACAGACACAGTCCCAACCTGCTCAACCTTCCCTTATAAGCTAATCCGTTTGTCTCAAGAATCCGCCAAGTGAACCTTCCCTGGATAGCCTAGAATCAATTGTGTTCAAACGACAGGTAGGTAGTTGATTTGAAGGAAGAATGTACAGGAGACAAGAGAATGGCATTAGATGAGACATTCTTTCAGAGAGCCAGAACAGACACAGTAGGTTTCCCATATGTTTGCCTAATAGCATATATCAAAGACACTCGGACTGTTATCGAGACTGATACCTGGAAGTTTATTGACATCTAACTATGTGCACCAATAGAATATCTCAGCCTTAGACATACAGTCCAGGTACTATGCTTACTTACATTACTACTAAAGTGCATGTATAGTTAACTTGCCGTCTAACTGCCTGACCGCTTAACTGATACAAATCAACTGACTGAAGGAACAGAGAGTAAAATGGGGGCATGTTATACTAAAACGTTACTTATTGTAATGCCATCTTGAAGGTAACTTGCCTATTTGATACTCAGACTCATCGACCTTAATTGAGTCTATTTTAAATGAATGATACAAAACATGAAATAAATCAGTAGATTCTGTCAACATTCAGATTATAACAGTTGAATGTCTCTAAAAGTTAAAATAGTGAAGCAGAATTTATTTCCTTATATTAAAGTGCTTGGCTTGCACATACCTGTATCTATGGCAATGCGAGTGAATGGGTGTCACTATGTATGTGTATTTGTGACCATGTGCAAAGATGCTTGCAGGTGTTTGCACACGTATATGTGCACATGTCTGTGGATGTCAGTACCTGCATTTATGTGTGTGTATGTGTATCTGTTTGTTTAGATGTCTGTGTGTATGTGTGCCTGGTCGTGCTGATGTATATTTGTGGCTAATTGCATTTGCATTAGTGTTTATATTTAAGTCTGCATCTGTGTGTACATGTGTTTGTGTGTGTGTGTGTCTGTCCGTGTGGGCGCATTTGTGTCTGTATGTATCAGAGATAGTAGGAACTGCAGATGCTGGGGAATCTGAGATAACAAGGTGTAGAGCTGGATGAACACAGCAGGCCAAGCAGC
>NW_025974664.1:0-299 GCF_021869965.1 Rhincodon typus
ATGCTGCTTGGCCTGCTGTGTTCATCCAGCTCTATACCTTGTTATCTTAGAAATATTAGCACACTGCTTCATTTCTTCCTTCACTATGGTATCAGCAGTTGATGGATGGGATTTGGGAGAGTGGTGTCTCTGTGGGTCAATGAATCCCATGATGAAAGAATTGTGTGCGAATCCTGGATACAGCAAGATGGAGAGCCCAGTTTTTTTCTTTTGCTTTTCAAGTTCTTGAGAGTGGCCCAGCATCATTTCATGCATTGAATTTGCCAACCAGCTTAGCCAGAAGGGCAGTTGTCGTTGTT
>NW_025974664.1:399-8375 GCF_021869965.1 Rhincodon typus
CAGCTCTATACCTTGTTATCTTAGAAATATGTGAGCTGCTTTATGGTGTACTTGATGATGGGGCATTAAGTTGGATGAGGCGGAGTGAGCTGGTGAATGGACGCCCGTGGACAAGTTCCGATTGAGGCCTTTCTATTTAATTTGTTCATGAGATGTAAACGTTACTTTCTAGGCAGTGTTTATTGCTCATGCCAAATGCCCAGAGGATAGCTATGAGTCAACCAAATTGCTGTGGGTCTGGAGTCACATGTCAGACCGATTGGGTAAGGACAGTGGATAGGGTTTTGCAACAATTGACAATGGTTACATGGTCACAATTATGCCAGCTCTCACTCTAGGTTTTGTTGGTAATGAATTCAAGTTTCCTCCATCTGTTATCGAGTCATAGGGTCATTGAGTCACGCAGCATGAAAGAGAATCTTCAGTACAACCAGTCCATGCCAAACATAATCCCAAACTAAACTAGTCCCACCTGCCTGCTCCTGGCCCATATACCTCTCAACTTTTCATATTCATGTACTTATTCAAATGCCTTTTAAATGTTGTAATTGTACCCATATCCGTCACTTCCTCACGAAGCGATCAATCCTCTACATAAAAAAGTTGCCCCTCATATCTTTTCTAAATCTCTCTCTTCTCACCTTAAAAATATGCTGCCTAGTCTTGAAATCCTCCACCCTAGTGAACACATGTCCCTGGATTATTAGCCTGGGGATCTGGATTACTCAGCAGTAACATTGCCACTATGCCACCACCGCCTCCTGTAGGTAATTTATGTCCTCTTCCCCAACCATTGCTAGTGTTTACCTAGCAGTGAACAGAGGCTCAAAATGCAGGACATTAAACAAGTTAACTCTGGTGTATTTATTTGTTTGCAGGCTCCCAGAGGTGGAAGGTAAAACAGATCCCTTGTTCAAAGGCAGTCAGCGTCTGATTGAGGTACCCCAGCCTAAGGATAGGAGGCAAATGTTGGGTGTATTCTGAGAACAACACTCCTGCTTTAGAACATTACAGCACGGTACAAGCCCTTCAGCCCACGATGTTGTGCCGACCCATTATCTTACTCTAAGATCAAACTAACCTGAATACGTTTCACTTTACTATCATCCATGTGTCTATCCAAGAGTTGTTTAAATGTCCCTCCTTCGATATCCCCTCAACATGTGACCTCCAATCTGAGACCTGGGGCCTCAGATGGGTGCTAAACAGGCAGCGGTCACCTCTTTCTCAGTAGATTGCTGAAATGGCTTCTAATTGTCCAGGTGCTCATGGTGAGGGGAATATCTACGCCTAAGGTCCTTCATCCCAGGGACCAGGCTACAAGCAGAGCTGTCAAATGTCAGAGTGGCACAGAGTTCACAAGGTTTCTCCCAAGGGGTTGGGATGGAGCACATAGGGAGGAATAATATCTTCCAGCTGGCAAATGGGCCAAAGATCGTGGATTTAAACTAAAGGGTAACGGTAAACATTCCCTCATGCAGAGGTTTATTAAAACCAGGATCACAGGAAAGAGGAGTCAGTTTCCACAGAAACTCCAAAATGGTGATTGGAGGAGTCTAATTCACAGGATTGTGGAGAGAAATCAAAACAGGCAGTGATGGCATTAAGTTCAACAGCTGTTTCAAAACAATGGTGCAAGCACATTGGGCTGAATGGCCTCCTCCTGTTGAGTGAGATCATGTGGCTTGGATCTTTCTTCCTCAGATCAGACAGACTGTTCCCCCAGAGCCCGACATATCGGGTTGATGATATTGAACCGGCAATGCACTCCCCGTCACACCAGCTCACAAAATTACAAGAGGTGGCTGCCGAAATCACCCTCCTGAGTTTATTCAGAAACATTTCCCTGGTGGCTATAATTTCAATAACTTCCTCTCTCCTTTTCAGCTCCTGTTTTACAGGAATTATGAAATGTTTTTTGTATCATCTGTTGTGAAGATAAAGGAAGGATTTTATAATTTCCAAAAACAGAAATTGCTGAAAAAGCTCAGCAGGTTTGGCAGCATCTTTTGGGTCCAGTGACCCTTCAATGACTCTCCCTGGACATGAAATGTTAACTCTGATTTCTCTCCACAGAGGCTGCTAGACCTGCTGAGCTTTTCCAGAAATTTCTGTTTTTGTTTCTGATTTCCAGCATCCATGTTTATTTTGGCTTTTATTTGATCATTTTATCTGCAATTTCCTTGCCATTCACTATTAGCTCCCCATTTTCACTCTTCTGTGGGCTAACATTCACTTTGCATGCACTTTCAGGTTCATAGATTCATCACCTTAGTTCTGTAGCTCGTTCTTTTAGCTCTGTGTGACATGATTTCCCCTTTCCTCCTAATGAACCTAAAACCTGGCAGATAACTGATTGCAAATCCTTTTTTGCTGCAACACTTGTCTTTAATTGCACACTTTGTAATCGTATTAATTACTTTTGGATTATATGCATTACTTCTCACTCATGTATGCTAAACACTATTTGGCAGTCATTAATCTAACTATGGAGATTCTACAAATCTTTTTGAATATTATTAATTTCTACTATGCATTTCATCATCTTGCATAATTTCATCTCATCATGAAATTTCTACATTTTGATTCTACTTCCTCCAATAGAAAATTGAATTACTTTAAAGTTTTTGGGATGATTTGTAGCTCGGGTTGTGGATGAGGTTGTAGACTTGCTCGCTGAGCCGATGGGTTTGATTGCAAATGTTTCGTCACCCTGCTAGGTAACATCGTCATGTTTCGTCACCCTGCTAGGTAACATCGTCAGTGCACCTCAGTTAAAGCGTTGGTGTTCTGTCCCACTTGTTATTTATGTGCCTCGGTTTGCTGGGGTGTTTTGGTACCACTTCTAGTTCTGTCTGCGAAAAGAAGTATGAGTCTCCTTTGTTGGTGGTTTTATTACTATTCTTTTGTTTTTAATGTTGTGTGAAAACAATCTATTGACAGTAATGCTCCCTCATTATCCTTCCAATTAATGGAATCCCGAAGTGAGTAACTCATCTCCTGACTTCCCAAAGCCTGTCCACCATCTACAAGGCACAAATCAAGAGTGTGATGGAATACTCCCCACTTGTCTGGTTGGTTGTAGCTCTAGCAACACTCAAGAAATTTGAAATCATCTAAAGCAAAGTAAACTGCCTTGATTAGCATTACATACACAAGCATCCATTCCCTCCACCACTGATGCTCAGTAGCAGCAGTGTGTACTATCTAGAAGATGCACTGCAGAAACTCACCAAAGATTACACACTCAGCACCTTCCAAACCCACGAACACTTCCATCTGGAAGGGCAAGGATAGCAGTTATATGGGAACACCACACCCTGCAAGTTCCCCTCGAAGCCAGTCACCATTCTGACTTGGAAATATAACGCTGTTCTTTCACTGTTGCTGGGTCAGAATCCTGGAACTCCTTCCCTACGGGCATTGTGGGTCTACCTACAGCACATGGACCTTTTTTAAATTCATTTACAGGATGACGGCATCGCTGACTAGGCAGCATTTATTGCCCATCCCTAAGCCCAGTTTAGAGTCAACCACATTGCTGTGGGTCTAGAGTCGTATGTTGGCCAGACCAGGTAGGGATGGCAGTTTCCTTCCTTAAAGGGCATTAGTTGACCAGATGGGTTTTTCTGACAATTGACAATGGATTCGGGTCATCATTAGATTCTTAATTCCAGATATTTTTATTGAATTCAAATTCCACCATTTCCCTTGGGATTCGAACCCTGATGCCCTGAACGTTATCTGGGTCTCTGGATTAACAGTCCGGAGATAATACCACCAGGCCATTGCCTCCTCTAACTGCAGTGGTTCAAGAAGGCAACTCACCACCATCTTCTCAAGGGCAACTTGGGATGGGGAATAAATGCTGGCCAGCCAGCGATACCCACATCCCAGGAAAAAATATCTTTACTGAGCTTTGCTGTAGTGTTCTCCCAATGCCATCAGTGCTAACTGATCCTTAAGACGATCATGCTTCTATCTCTATCGCACAACTAATGGACTCTCTTTCGCACACAGTCACTACCGCAAAGCGGCAAAACTCTGAGCATATCAGCTTCTCATTCACCTCTAAGGAGGCAACCACTGACCCATTAGAGGAGGCACTGGAAAATCTTTCTCTTGCACCATCCACCAGCTCAGTGTCTTTCACCATGATGGATTTGGATTAGACTCATGCGCAGATGAAGGTGAGGTAAGGTAACCATAGTTTTACCAGATCAGAGACTGCTGTCACACTGGAGAGAGAAAGAGAACTGGTGGTGGTTTAACCTCAGGGTCACCAACATCAAGCAAGGAGCGATGTTGAATAAGAGAGTTCTTCTTTGTAACTATAACCTGTGTGGGAATTGAACCATTGTTCGTACCAATTTGCATTGCAAACCAGCTGACCAGCCAGATTAGCTAACCCTCTTCTCAGGAGGGCATCACTGACCAGCTCAGTAACTCCAC
Organism: Rhincodon typus; assembly: GCF_021869965.1. Taxonomy (NCBI): domain Eukaryota; kingdom Metazoa; phylum Chordata; class Chondrichthyes; order Orectolobiformes; family Rhincodontidae; genus Rhincodon; species Rhincodon typus. The sequence continues at coordinate 4,852 of NW_025974664.1, forward strand.
AAGGAAGAAACAGCTCAGGTCACTGGCACGGAGAAGGATGCCAGAGATCAGGCACTTGCTCAGTACCAGCCAGAAGATAATCCTTCAGGTAGAACATTTAAGACTGAGATGAAGAGAAATTTCTTCATGCAATGAGTGAGCAAACGTATGGCTTAAAAAGTGTAATGTGAATAAATGTGAGGTTGTCTACTTTGGGGGCAAAAACAAGAAGGCAAGTTATTACCTGAATGGTGATAAATTGGGAAAGAGAGACCTGTGTGTCCTTGTACACCAGTCGCTGACAATATGGTACATTTGCCTTCATAGTGATATAATTTAAATACAGGAGCAGAGATGTCTTGCTGCAATTTGAGGAAGTCTTTGATCTTCCCCAGAGGGTGGGAAGAGAGGTCTGGAATGTACTGCCTGGGAGAGTAGTTGAAACTGATAACCTCACAACTTTCAGAAAGTACATGGATCGGCACTTGAAATGACATAACAGTCAAGGATATGGAGCTTGTGCTGGGAAAGTGGGATGAGGACAGATTTAGCATGTTTTTGGTGGTACAGACTTGAGGGGCTGAAGGGCCTCTTCTGTACTATATGATTCTACAAATAATTTTACAGGGCATTAGTGAGACCATACCTGGAGTACTATGCACAGTTTTGATCTCTTTCTCTGAGGAAGGATGATTTAGTTATGAAGAAAGTACGATGAAGGTTTATCAGACTGATACACAGGATAGCAGGACCAACGTATGAAGAGAGACTGGACTGGTTAGGAACGTAATCACTGGAGTTTAGAAGAATGAAGGGAATCTCATGCAAACCTACAAAATTCTAACAGGACTAGACAGGGCAAATGCAGGAAGGATGTTCTCAATGATCAGGGTGTCACAGTCTTAAGTTATGGGGTGGCCCATTTAGTACTGAGATTAGGATATATTTATTTAATCAGAGAGTTATTATGTTTAATGAGATCAAAGGATATGGGGAGAAAGTGGGAACAAAGTACTGAGTTGGATGATTTGCCATAATTATGTTGAATAGCAGAGCAGGCTCCAAGGGCTGAATGGCCTACTCCTGCTCCTGTTTACAATGTTTCTACACAGGTTGTGTAAATCTTTGCTCGTATGTGTATATTTATAACTGGATTGCTAACTCACACTCTCCGTCTCATGCGTAGTTGTGACAATTCTCACTCCTTGTGTAAATTCATATTCTCCCCTGTCTTTGAAGACGCCGTCATTCTCCCCAGTGTCTCCGAATGATTGGACAATCGGTTGCTGGGCAAGATCATTCACATCTGCCTTTCCAGTACACATCATGCTGAGGACGATAATCCCAACCTCTCTAGTATTGCACGAAAATGCAGCAATGCAAGGTCAAAATTTTGGTGTGTTGCTCGATACTGAATCATCATTGATTTACTAATACAGGCGGTCCCCAATTTACAATCATCCAATTTACAAACGCTCAGGCTTATGGACTCAATCTCACACAAGGGTGTGATTTTAAAGACCCTATATACGATCATTTCCTGTGCTCACAACCAGCTGCTTTCCATTGTCCTGCATTGTGTTCCGACTTGAGTACAAACTGATTTGCTAATAGACTCCAGGCAGAGCCTGTTTGCAACCTGGGGTATGTCTGTACGTACCATGCATTGTACTAGATAGATTGAGTGAGAGTAGTGGGTTGACAATGTGAGATGAAGCACTCTCCACTTAACACACGCACAAATGATTTGTCAGTGAAGTGCAATCCGCTGTCAGGTATCCTATATTCTAACATGCTGAATAAACTAAAAATTATAATCCTGCCAGCAATGGTTGCACTTGTTGTTTTCTGAGATGTTGAGCAAGATGAAATTGGGAGAAAGAATCTGTCACAAGGAGATAATCTCTCCCATGCACTGTAAATAACTCAGTTGCTATTTTAATCCAAGAAATAGTTGGAATATTGTATAAATGTAGAGGCTCCCTCTGCTGCTGGGCTTGGTATGTTTGACATGATTCACATGCATTCACAAGTCAGTGAAAATCCTGGTTTGTCCCTGCTCAGTGCACAGATTTATGTGTCAGCCTCATTGCATGTTCAGTAACCATTGCCCCCGGTATAACATGGACTGGATATCTTGGCATAATGTTTTCAGTTTTAGGACTTTGTTGTCATTTAGTGTGACATGCTTTGATATGCCAAGTTAATCACTGCAAGGTTAAAATTAACAAATATTCTTAGGTACTTCCATAACGCTGTCAGTCAAACCCTTGGATAATGGTCTTTCGAAACTCGTGTAGTCACTCAACTTTGGAAATTGTTGTTTGCAACTGGAAACACTGCCTCAGGCCTAAGTGTAACAGTTCAATCTTAGAACATCTTCAACTTTCAGTTGAACTGACTGTGTCTGGTCTGTTCTGCCACAGTCTGAATCTTGTGAATTGTAACTACACTGAGGCCTGTGTATACCAGTAGCTTTCCACAACTGGACTAGTGTTATCCAGCAAGTAGAAGATTTCAGAAAGCCAAATGGTCCTGTGTATTGGGTCTGCAATTTGATTTATGCCAACACATGAAGTTGATGATCCGTCATATGCTGAGAGACCATCTGTCGTAGGTTGTATCATTGATCTGGCACTTGTTGAGGTATATGTATTTTAGGATGTGCAATGGTACTTAGGAGGCAATGACCGAGTGGTATTATCACTAGATTATTAATCCAGAAACTCAGCTAATGTTCTGGAGACCTGGGTTCAAACCTACCATGACAGGTGGTGGAACTTGAATTCAATAAAGGATCGGGAATTAAGAGTCCAATGATGACCATGAAACCATTGTTGGAAAAGTCCATCTGGTTTACTAATGTCTTTTCAGGAAGGAAATCCTTATGACCTACATGTGACTCCAGACCCACAGCAATGTGGTTGACTCTTAACTACCCTCTGAGCAATTAGGAATAGTCAAAAAATGCTGGCCCAGCCAGAGAAACCCTCATCCCATGCGTGAACTGAAAAAAATATGTTGTCTTCAGATTAAAGTTATACAATCCTATCTTTTCAGGACTTACAATATTCTTGTTTTATTAAACAATTCTGATTACTACATACTGGCCACATGATGTGTGAAACAAGCTATAAAAAAAAGCGTGGTCATCTTGTGAAACCTGCCTGTAAATTAGCTGACCGTGCACTTCACTGATGTGTTTACATTGTGCATGTTCTTAAGACGTTCCTTGGTAATGGTGTTATGGTGTTGTAGCACTTTGTTAGCCACACCTGGGGTTTGTTCTGGGGTTTGACTTGGCCTTTGAAATCAGATCTGCTACACACGTGTGGCCAATGGCCTGAGGTGCCACACACTTTGAGGATATGAAGAAAAGTTGTACAGTCTTTGGGATAGATGTGAAAAACAACATCTGTTACAGATTGAGACAACAAGGTGCAAGGCTGGATGAACACAGCAGGCCAAGCAGCATCATAGGAGCAGAGAGGCTGACGTTTCGGGCCTAGACCCTTCATCAGAAAAGGGGGAGGGGAAGGGGGTTC
>NW_025974665.1:0-8375 GCF_021869965.1 Rhincodon typus
GGCCTAGACCCTTTTTCTGAAGAAGGGTCTAGGCCCGAAACGTCAGCTTTCCTGCTCCTCTGATGCTGCTTGGCCTGCTGTGTTCATCCAGCTCTACACCTTGTTATCTCAGATTCTCCAGCATCTGCAGTTCCTACTATCCCTAAACCTTCTTCACCTTGCTTTTCAGCAGCTGTGTATGGATCACACTGATTAGATAGACATTGTTACAGTGAGTGAAGATCTTGCTCTGTCAAGCGCCCGTCCTGGTCTCTCACCAGGCCTGTCTGATATCATTAGGTGATGCTTCAGGCACTCTTCAATGCGAACCCTTTCCAACCCTTACACTATTATACCAAACCCATGGGCTCACTTGCGTGATGGGTGGTCATCTGATGATGAATTCAGTTGGGGTTACACCATACAGGCCTCAGATACAGACACAGCAATTATATTTGTCTAGCCCTGCCCATTCAGAAATTTTGCCCATTTCGGGCAACCTAAAGGGAGAGTGTGAAGTGAAGGGAATGACAGAGAGATAGAGTGAGAGACAGTGTGTGGGAGACACTGAGATAAAGGGAGACATAGAGTGAGCGAACGTTAGAATGATGGAAACAAAGATTAACAGACAAACAGATAGAAATAGAGAGAGTTGGAGTGAGAAGCTGGAGAACAGAGAAAGAGAGGGATAGACGGAGAAAAATGAACCTAAACAGACGGATGCAGAGAGGGTGATAGAGGGAAGCATATGAAGAAAGATCGAGCAAGAGAGCCAATGTAGATAGGCAATTACTGAAAGGCTTTCAATGATAAATGTACAGACAGCTGATTAATTTCAGTCCTTCATCTGCATGAAAGGAGACTGGGCACTCTTGCTCAAAGAATTTAATCTCTGTTTCCCAAGGATCTGTGACTCACTGTCTTCACTGTGTGCCAATGGAACAATAAGGCCTTTCACCCATGTTCACCCAGCCTGGCTCTGGGCTAATGCTCTGTTGTACTTTGGAAACAATAATAAACCTATTTGTTCTCAGATATTACTCTTCGGGCATCATCTTCTAAAGAACATAGACAGGAAAATTTCCTTATCTTTCGACTGAGTGTTGCTGCAACCACACCTAGAGTTAATGGCTTTTACTACTTCCTATGTTTGATAAATAAGTAACCCTTACAGAGAGCCGCCTTCATGGTAAACACATGCTTAGATTTTATGTTTCACTCAATAATTCCAATTTATTACATTTTCCTCCCATCCTCTGTGTTTCCCTTCCGGTGGATCTTGTCATGTTTCTGTCAACAATGCCATATGAACTCAGATTTCCATGCTGTTCCTTATTCTAGCCTCTCACCCAACTCCCTCTCACCAGTTCTGACTCCCCCCCGTCTCTCTCTCTCTCCGTGTAATCTCCACCCTGATTCTTACCACCCTCTTTTCTTCTCTCTTTCCGTACCCAGTCAGTGTCAGGCTCTTTTGAAACAGTAGCTCAAATTGCAGAGCAGTGCACATGATCTATGTGGACTTCTCTAAGGCATTTGGAAAGGTTCCTCATGGTAGACTGGTGAGCAAGGTTAGATCACATGGAATACCGGTTGAACTAGCTATTTCGATACAGAACTGGCTTGAAGATAGAAGACAGAGGGTGGTGGTGGAGGGTTGCTTTTCAGACTGGAGGCCTGTGACCAGCGGTGTGCAACAAGGATCGGTGCTGGGTCCACTGCTTTTCGTCATTGACATAAATGATTTGGATGTGAACATAGGAGGGATGGTTAGTAAGTTTGCAGAAGACTTTGGAGGTGTAGTGGACAGCGAAGAAGGTTACTTCAGAGTGCAACAGGACCTTGCTGAGCTGTGCCAATGGGCCGAGGAGTGGCAGATGGAGTTTAGTTTCAATAAATGTGAGGTGCTGCATTTTAGAAAGGCTGATCAGGGCAGAACTGAAAAGGCTACAGGAGGGGGATGCACCCAGCTGAGGCCGGAGCTTAGGGAGATGGATGCCTCAATCAGAAGAGAGGCAAGTGATGGGGTTGTCTTTTACCATCTGAAGCCTGGACAGGTTATACTATCTGGCTGCCCCCCTGATCCTGACCCACCGAGCCACCCAAAGAAGTGCAGCCAGGTGAAGCGTCAATATTTTAAATGGTCAATATCTGTCTCCTAACCACCTAAACTGGTGAACTACCTTACCCACATCCCACAAACCACCCAGGTCAGGGATGGGCACCAAGAAGGCAAAGTCTCATGAAAAGGTTTTTGGTAAAATTTCTGTATGTTTGGGATGGAAATCTGCTGCCCTTACCTGGTCTGTTCTGCATACAACTCCAGACCCAGAGCAACATGGTTGACTCCTAACAGTTCTCTCAGCAATTAGGGATCAGCAATAAATGCTCAACTAGTCAGCAATGCATATATCCCATGTGCAAACAATAAAAATGCCCACAAATTCACACCCGATATCCTATTCCCTATGTGTCAGGGTTGGATAAGTACTAGCCCTTGCTGTACCATCTGGCATGTTTTAGGACAGCAGATGCCAGGCTAGATTCCTACCCACAGTAAGACTGTGGTAATCTTATTGGAGCAATTCCAGAGGCTCAATCAATGACCTAGGTCAAATCTCACCACAGCTGCTAGTGGAATTTAGTTTTAATTAGTGAATAAATCTGGAATAAAACGCTGGTCCAGTTAAGGGTGATCATAAAACTCATAGGTTATTGTCAAAACCAAACTTCTCACCAGGAACAGCATTTGTCATCCTTTGCCTTGTCAATCTCCAGACCCAGGCCAATACTTCATAGCTGCCCTCTGAGACTGCCCAGTCAGCCAATTAACTGCATCAAACTACCACAAAAACAGTAAAAGAGAAACAGAACCAGGCTGAACACAGGCCACGCTGTATTGAAATAGGCAATGGGCACATCAAAGGGTATCCTGGCCAGGTCAACTGGTAAAATCCCTGGGGAATTATGTCAATTCCTGCAGATTACTGGCAGCAGTTCATTGGAACATATCTTTGAACCGATATCTCCAACTCTTCCACTACCATCAGATGTGGCACCATGGTGGTATACAGTCAGGAGGGAAGGAGTCATTAACGCAGACTCCAGATGTCATGAAGTCTCATGGCGTCAGGTCACACGTGAGCAAGGAAACCTCCTGCTGATTACCACATACTGTCCTCCCTCGGCTGATGAAGCAATACTCCTGTATATTGAACAACACTTGGAGGAAGCGGTGAGGGTGGCAAGAGCTCAAGATGTCAAAGTCCACCAAGATTTCAATGTCCACCAGCAGCACTACTGATTGAGCTGATCAGGTTCTAAAGGATACAGCTGCTAGACTGCATCTGTGGCAAGTGGTGAGGGAAAAACATACTTGACATCATCATCAGTAATCTGCCAGCTGCAGATACACATGTCCGTGACAGTATCGGTAAGAGTCACCATCACACAGTCCTTGTGGAGACAGAGTCCCACCTTCACATTGTATCGTGTGGCACTATCACTGTACTAAATGGGACAGATTTCAAACAAATCTAGCAACTCAAGACTGGTTCAAGAATGCAGCTCACCACCTTCTCAAGGACAATTGGAGATGGACAAGATGCCCATATTCCATGAACGAATAGCAAGAACTATGGGATTTTGCGAGATGGTGTATCTATGGATGTGTCAAACCATAAGACACATTGTAGTCAAACACAGACGTATGCATACACTCACAAAGATACACACACACGCACGCACGCACGCACGCGCACACACACACACACACACACACAGAGTCTTACACACTGACTCACACATACACAAAGATACACACACACTCTCGCACACACAGAAAGACACACACAGACACATGCATACAGTCACACACACTCTCTTACACACACACATACACACACACCCACACATACATACACACACACACTCTCTCTCTCACACATACACTCTCATGCACACAGACACACACATACATGCACACACAGATGTACACACACACACTCTCGTATGCGCACACACAGACACACACATACACACAGAAACATACACACACACAGACACACACAAACTCTCTCTCTCACACACACACAAAAACACACACACGCACAGATAAACACTCTCTCACAAATAGTCTATCTTCCTGCTCTTACCTTGAAGGTCTCATATCTGTCTGTGGGACAGTTACTTTGTCAACAAACTTCCCAAAGCCGATGGTGTAGTTACTCGACATGTTCCGCACCAGATCAGCTGTCAAATACAATGAGAGTTAGGATCATTCTGATACAAAGGCTCCATCTGTACAGCACCTGCCATGACCTCAGGAACTCTCAAAGCACTTTGCAGCCAGTGAAATATGTTTGAAGTGCAGTCACTATAGTAATGTAGGAAATGCATCTGCCAACTGCTCCCACAAACAGCAATGCGAAAACCATCAGATATTCTGTGCTTTAGTGACAGTATTTGAAGGGTAAATATTGGCCAGTATATTAGGATGAATTCTCCTGAAATTATTCAAAACAATGGAATCTTTACATCCAGTGGAGAGGGCATATAGGGTCCCAGATCAACTGACTGTTCTAACAATGCAGCACAGCTTCAGTACTGTACTGGAGTTTCATCCTGGAATAGGGCTTGAACTCACAACCCTCTACTTCAAAGGCCAGTGGGCTAATGCTAAACTAACACTTAACACAGATGAGGTACCAATCTATGCTGGAAAGATGCCCCCATCTCCGATTAAGATGGTTTGTTAGCTCCCTCAGATAACTACCAACAAGGTAACAATCCTCAGGCTGTGAAGCTTAGTGATATTGGGGCTGCTGTAATGGGTGGAGCACTGAAATGATATTGGACAAAATGCTCTGGTGCTCACCCAGCCTGAGGCCCAGTCTCTTCAGGTTGTCCAAATCGTCCTTCATTGAGTTGGAGAAGTCCATGAGGAAATAAAGATCGACTGGAGTTTCCAGCGGCTGAAAGACCTTGAATTTCATCCTCTTCTCTTCTCCCGCTCGCAGAGTCATCGTTGCTCGTTGTGGTGAGATCTGGTTGTGGTTGCTGCTCGTGTTGATCGTTGTATTCTGAGAAGGAAAGAACAGCGTTAATATTGCACCTTTCACGGCCCCTGGGAAGTCTCAATGCACTTTACAGACAATAAGTATTTCTGAAGTGGAGTTACTACTGCAATATGGGCATCATGACAGCCACTGCATGCATAGCAAGATCCCACAATCAGAAATATGATTTTTTAGAAGTGGTATTAGAGTCACAGAATCATAGAAGTCTATAGCTGCGCCAATCAAAAGCAGCCACCTAATAACTGCCTGGTGGCTCAGTAGTTAGCACAGCTGCCTGATAGCAACAGGGACCCAGGTTTGATTCCACCCCAGGGAACTGTCTGTGTAGAGTTTGCACATTTTCTCCGTGCCCACTGGGTGATCCAGTTTCTTCCCACAGTCCAAAGATGTGCAGGTTATGTGGATTGGCCATGCTAAATTGCCCTGTAGTGTCCAGGGATATGCAGGCTGTGTGGATTAGCCGTGCAGCGTTACAGGGATAGGGCAGGTTCTGAATCTGTGTGGGATGCTCTTTGGAGGGACAGTGTGGACTTGAATGGCCTGCTTCCATACTGTAGGAATTCAATGATTTTTCCATCACTTAGCCCATAGCCTTGTGTGACTTGGCATCACAAGTGCACATCTAAATACTTATTCAACATTTTGAGGGTTTCTGCGTATTTCTTACAGGCAGTGAGTTCCAGATTCCCACCACCCTCTGGGTTTTTCCTCGCATTTCCTCTAAACCTCCAGCTCCTTTTTTCCTAAAATCTATGCCCCTTGGTCATTGATCCCTCCATCAAGGGGAAAAGATTCTTATTCTACAGTCCTCTTAATTTGATACATCTCAATCATGTCACCTCAATTTCCTCTGCACTAAGGAAAAGCAACTCCAGCCTGTCCAATCTCTCTTCGTAACTGAAACTCTCCAGCCCAGGCAACATCCTGGTAAATCCTTCTGCGCCCTCTCCAGTGCTATTACATCCATCCATAATGTGGATTCCATCCATAATGTGGATTCCAGAACTGCACACAATATTCATTGAAGGACATGTTTTGCTCAGGACACCAGGCAGAACTCTATTGTTTTTCTTCAAGACAGTGACGAAGAGTCTTTTATGCTCACCTGAGTGGGTAGACGGGACCTCAGTTAAACATCTCATCTAAGAGATTGCACTCTGAAGATGCAACATTCCCCTTACACAGCACTGAAATGCCTGCCTAAAATGTTGTTTTCAAATCTCAGGAATGTCAAAAGCAAGAAAGCCAGGGTGAATCTTTCTAAATCCCTTGTTTGTCCTCAACTGAAGCATTGTGTCCAGTTCTGGGCACTACACTTTTAAGAGAGATGTGGAGAGAGTGCAGGAAAGATTCACAAAGGATGGTTCCAGGGATAGGAATTTTAGTAACTTGGATAGTTTGCAGATGTTAATTGGAGATTGGAAGGTTGCGAGGAGATTTGATCAAGACAGTTGAGTTTTCTGGACAGAGTAAGCAGGGAAAACTGGGTTTATTTGTGGAAGGATCAAGAACCAGACAACACAGATTTATAATGATTGGTTTAAAAAAAGAGCAAGTTACAATGAGCCACATCCCAACAGATCCAAATCCCAACAAAACCCAATCCCAACAAATCCAAATCTCAACATCCAAATCCCAACAGGGTCAAATCCCAACTAAGTTGAAACCCAACAGAACCAAATCACAACAGGGCCAAATCATAACAAAACCAACACCCAACAGAGCATAATCCCACCAGTGCTATTTCCTAACAGAGCCAAATCCAACAGAGTAAAATCCCAGCCAAACTAAATCCTGGCAGAACCACATATCAACTCAGCCATATTACAGCAGAACCCAACCCCAATATCACCAAATCCTAAAAGAACAATTCCCCACTCACCCATAGCCAAGTATACATGTAATAGATCAGTTCACCAACCATTCCACACCCCCGTCGAAACCACATCCTAAAAGTGCCGTAATCCAAGAAAACCATATCTCAGTCAATCAGACTCTGGAGAAACATTTCCAAAACAGCCACATCTTCATGTAACCTAACTCTACCAGTAGTGCCTTAGCCCAACACAGTACCATGGTTTTCAGGGGAGCATGAAATGAAAAGGTTCTGCAGGAACACACGGTCCAGGTTGTATATAAGTGAAGATGCTTTACTCAAACTCACTGATCATGGTAGAAGGAAAATGTAAATATGTCTGCTCATGGCCACTAGTCAGGTGTGAGTGGAGGACAGCCTGGTAAGTGGTTTCCCACACCTGAGGAGATGTGACCAGCTCTGGGGAAGGAGAGGCAGTTATTAAGCAGTAAAACCACATCCCAGCCAAAGTCATTACATTCAGGATTGAGAGGACAAGAGAGTTGACAAAGTTTCCTCTCAGCAAGGCTGGTCTTCCTTGCTCATGGTCTACAGACTGGGCAGCAGTTTCTCAATTGCGGGGAACATACCTTCAGGATTTTTATTGAGCTCTGAAGCATCATAATTTTTTTGCATTTTGATTGCAGATTGATGTACAGATCACACCTGGGGTAATTAAAGCCCTGCAAAACAAGAAACACTCATTGTTGACAACACACCACTGACCCTCAAACCTCTGCTGCCTCTCTGACTCCTGACTAAACTGCGTTATCAACAGCATTGTGGGTGTCTGGGGGTTCAAGAAGGCAGCTCACCACCCACTTCTCAAGGACAACTACAGATGGGTAACAAGTCCTGGCCCAGCCAACAACACCCACATCCCAGAAAAGAATAATCTCAGAATCTCTCTTCATCCTCCTCCCACCCATGGAGTTTGATGCTCCACTTGTGGTACAGAGTCCATTTTTTCTTCCATTCGTGATTCTCTTGAGTTCAGACAAATGTATCAACTCTCAAGTCCCAACATTTAAAGGACTGTATCCCTAGCCCTCTCCTCTCCCCGCTTGCTATGACTTTATCCAGTTTGGTAAGACCTCCTCAGAACCTCTCCTTTCATTTGTGCTTTCAGTTCGTCTCCTATTCTCACTCAGAATCCCCTTCCCCTGCATGCCTCCTTCTGGGACAATGCAAGATATATTTGTGACTGTGGAAATTGAAGGTAATGTTGTTTGAGTGTAAATAATTTGATTTCCCCATCGGATTCACTAAGCTAGAAGACTGTGCCCTACAGTTGTCTTGGCTCAGACTTTACCCTCTATTACACAACACAACCTGCTGCTGAATAATAAAAAGACTGATTCTGGTCACATTTGATGGCTCACCCCCAGCCCCTCACTCCCTCAATACTTTCCATTAACCACTTAAGTACTGGTGAAGTCTGGGAATACTGTATAAAAACCAAAAGA
>NW_025974666.1:0-8375 GCF_021869965.1 Rhincodon typus
CTCCCCCTCTATGCTTTCCCAATCCCTCCCACTCTCCCTCTCTTTGCTTTCCAAATCTCTCTCTCTCCCTCTCTATACTTTCCCTATCTATCTCTCTCTCTCCCTCTGTCTCTGCTTTCCTTATGTCTCTCTCTCCCTCTCTATGCTTTCCCAGTATCCCTATCTATCTCTCCCCCTCCCGATGCTCTCTCTCTCTCACTGTCTTTCTCCCCCTCTCTATGCTTTCCCAATCTTTCTTTCTCTCTCTGCTTTCCCTATCTTTCTTCTCTCCATCTCTATGCTTTCCCTACCCCCCTCTCTCCCTCTCTATGCTTTCCCTGTCTCTCTCTCTCTCTCTCTGTCTCTCACTCTCTATGCTTTCCCTGTCTCTCTCTCTCTCTTTCTCCCTCTCTATTCTTTCCTTATCTCTCTCTCCCTCTGTTTCTGCTTTCCCTATGTCTCTATCTCCCTCTCTATGCTCTCTCTCTCTATGCTGTATCTATCTCTCTCTCCCTCTCTATGCTTTCCCAGTATCCCTATCTATCTCTCCGCCTCTCTATGCTCTCTCTTTCTGTCTCTCTTCCCCTCTCTATGCTTTCCCGATCTTTCTCTCTCTCTGCTTTCCCTATCTTTCTTCTCTCCATCTCTATGCTTTCCCTATCTCTCTCTCTCTCTCTCCATGCTTTCCCTATCTCTCTCTCTATGCTTTCCCAATATCTCTCTCTCTGCTTTCCCTACCCACCTCTCTCTCTCTCTATGCTTTCCCTGTCTCTCTCTCTCTTTGCTTTCCCCATCTCTCTCTCCCCCTCTCCCTCTCTGCAGATTCCAAATTTCTCTGTCTCCTTCTGTATGCTTTCCCCCTCCCTCTTTCTCCCTCTCTATGCTTTCCCTATCTCTTTCTCTCCCTCCCTCTCTATGCTGTCCCTATCTCTCTCTCCCTCTCTATGCTTTCCCGATCTCTCTCTCTATGCTTTCCCTATCTCTCCCTCTCTCTCTATGCTTTCCCTATCTCTCTCTCTCTTTCTGTTTTCCCAGTATCTCTCTCTCTCTGCTTTCCTTATCTATCTCTCCCCCTCTCTATGCTCTCTCTCTCTCTCTCTCTCTCTCTCCCCCTCTCTCTGCTTTCACTATCTCTGTCTCTCTGTGCATTCCCTATCTCCATCTCCCTCTCTATGCTTTCCCTATCTCTCCCTCTCTATGCTTTCCCTATCTCTCTCTCTCTCTCTCTATGCTTTCCCTATCTCTCTCTCCCTCTCTATGCTTTCCTAATCCCTCCCACTCTCCCTCTCTATGCTTTCCGTATCTCTCTCTCTCTGTCCCTCTCTTTGCTTTCCAAATCTCTCTCTCTCTCTCTCTCTATGGTTTCCCTAACTCTCTCCCCCTGCATTCCCTGTCTCTCTCTCTCCCCTTCTCTGCTTTCCCAATCGCTCTCTCTCTCTCCATCTCTATGCTTTCCCTATCTCTCTTTCTCCCTCTCTATGCTTTCCCTATCTCTATCTCCCTCTCTATACTTTCCCTACCTATCTCTCTCTCTCTCCCTCTCTATGCTTTCCCAGTCGCTCTCCCTCTCTATGTTATTCCTATCTCTCTCTCTCTCTCCCTCTCTATGGTTTCCCTATCTTTCTCTCTATGCTTTCCCTGTCTCTCACTCTCTCCCTCTGTATGCTTTCCCAGTATCCCTATCTATCTCTCCCCCTCTCTATGCTCTCTCTCTCTCTCTCTCCCCCTCTGTCTCTCTCCCCCTCTCTATGCTTTCCCGATCTTTCTCTCTCTCTCTGCTTTCCCTATCTTTCTTCTCTCTCTCTCTATGCTTTCCCTATCTCTCTCTCTCTCTCTCTCTCTCTCCATGCTTTCCCTATCTCTCTCTCTCTCACACATGCTCTATGCTTTCCCTAGCTCTCTCTCTCTCTCTCCCTCTCTATGCTTTCCCTATCTCTCTGTCTCTGCTTTCCCTATCTCTCTCTGCTTTCCAAATCTCTCTTTCTCGCTCTCTATGCTTTCCAAATCTCTCTCTCTCCCTCTGTATGCTTTCCCTATCTCTCTCTCTTCCTCTCTATGTTTTCCCTATCTCTCTCTCTCTTCCCCTCTCTATGCTTTCCCTATCTCTCTGTCTCTGCTTTCCCTATCTCTCTCTGCTTTCCAAATCTCTCTTTCTCGCTCTCTATGCTTTCCAAATCTCTCTCTCTCCCTCTGTATGCTTTCCCTATCTCTCTCTCTTCCTCTCTATGTTTTCCCTATCTCTCTCTCTCTTCCCCTCTCTATGCTTTCCATGTGTCTATCTCTCTCTCCCTCTCTTTGCTTTCCATGTCTCTCCATCTCTCTCCCTCTCTATGCTTTCCCTATCTCTCTCTCTCTCTCCGTCTCCATCCTTTCCCTATCTCTCTCTCTGTCTCTCTGTCTTTAGAGCCCGAGCATATGTAGGATAATTGTGTTACAAAATGCAGGGTTACTGTGCTGGGATTGATGGTCAGTGTGTGCCCCATGGGCCGAATGGCCTGCTTCCACACCATGGGGAATTCCCTCCCTATCTCTCTCTGTCTCTCCCTTTCTCTATACCTATCGCTCTCTCTCTCTCTCTGTTTCTGTCTCTCTCTATCTCTCTCTCTTTCTCTCCACCTCTGTCTGTCACACTCTCTATCTATCTCTCCCTTTCTCTCTCCCACTCTCTTTCTATCTGTCCCTGTCTCTCCTTTTCTGAATCATTCCTTGTCTCTCAGTCCCTCTCTATTCATCTTTCCCTTTCTCTCACTCTGTCTATCTCTCCCTCTCTACCTCTCCCTCTCTACCTTACTGCATCTTTCCCTCTCTATCTCTCAGAATCTCTCACTCTCTCTCCTCATCTCTCCCTCTCTACCTCCTCAGGATCTCTCTGCCTCTAACTCTATCTATCTCTCAGCAATTCTATTTCTCAGCATCTCTCCCCGTCTATCTCCATATTTCGTTTTCTATATCTATCTCTCCTCTCTCTATCTCCCCCTCTCTCTAACTCCACCTATCCCTCCCTATCTATCAGCATCTCCACATCTCTATCTCCATCATTCTCTCCCTCTCTATCTCATTTTATCTCTCCCTCCCTGTCTCTACCTGTCCCTGCCTCTCTGTATCTGTGTCTTCCTCTGTGTCTTCAGGACCTCTCTCTCTGTCTATCTCTCTCACAGCATCTCTCCCTCTCTCCGTCTCTATCTCTGCATCTCCCCCTCTCTATTCTCCCTGTCTCCCCCCTCTCTAACTTTCCCTCTCTATCTCTAGCTATCTCTCCTACTCCATCTCTGCATCTCTATTCTCCCTGCCTTTCCCCGTCTCTATCTCTATCTCTTCCCCTCTATCTATCAGCATCTCTTCTTCTCTACCTCTCCCCTTCTCTCTATCTCTCCATCTCTACATCTATCTATCCTTCCCTCTCTCTTTTTCAGTATCTCACCCTCTCTATCTTTCAGCATTTCTCTCCGTCTCTCCCACAATCTCTCCCCCTTTCTCTCTCAGCATTTCCACCTCTCTATCTCTCCTCATCTCTCGCCATCTCTTCCTCTCTACCTCTCCATCTCTATCTCTATCTAACTCTCCATCTCTACTTCTCAGCATTGCTCCTTCCCTCTTTTTCTCTCCCTCTCTGTCTGTCTCACTCTCTATCTCTCAGCAGCTCCTCATCTTTATCTTTCTCTATCTCACCCTCTATCTATCTATATCTCCTTCCCCATCTCACCCTCTCGCTATCTCTCTCCCTCTATATCTCTCAGCGACTTTCTCTCTCTCTCTACCTCTCTCCCTTTCTGTCAATGTCTCTCCCTCTCTATCACTCTGCATCCATCTCTCTCTATCTATCCCTCTGCATCTGTCCCTCTCCAAATCAGTGTCTCTCCCTCCAAATCTCTATCTCTATCTTTCACTCCCTCTCTGTCTCTATTCATCTCTCCCTCCCTCTCTCTTACTGACTCTCCTTCTCTATCTCTCCGCATCTCTCCCCCTCTATCTGTCAGCATCTCTCCCTCTCTATCTCATATGTCTCTACATCTCTGCCTCTCGACCTCAGCATCTCTCCATCTCTCTATCTCTCCCTCTATATCTCTATCTAACTCTCCCTCTCTGTCCCTGTCTATCTGTTCCTCTCTGTCCCTGTCTATTTCTCCTTCTCTGTCTCTATTTTATTCTCTGCATCTCTAAGTATCTCTCCCTCTCTATCTCGATCTCTCTCTACATCTCTCCCTCTCGACCTCAGCATCTCTCCATTTTACTATCTCTCCCTCTATATCTCTATCTTTCTCTCCCTCTCTATCTTTCCTTCTCTGTCTCTATTTTATTCTCTGTATCTCTAAGCATCTCTCCCTCTCCAACTCTATCCATCCCTCCTCTCTATCTCTATCTATCCGTCCCTCTCTCTCTCTGCCTCTCCCTTTATTTCTCTGTATCTCCCTCTTTCTCTCCCTCTATCTATCTCTCCCTCTATCTTTGTCTATCTATCTCTCCCTCTATCTTTGTCTATCCCTCCTTCTCTCTCTGCCTCTCCCTGTCTCTTATCCTCTCTAAGTCTATTCCTCCCTGTCTCTGCCTCTCTCCTGATGTCTCTCCCTGTTTCTCACTCGCCCCATATCCATCTCTCCCTGTCTGTCACTCTCTCTGTCAGTTTCTTCCTGTCTCTCACTCTCTCTATCTCTACCCCTCATTGTCTCTCACTCTCTCCCTGTATCTCTCCATCTCTCACTCTCTCTGTCTCTATCCTTCCTGTCACTCTCTCTAATATATAATATATATAAATATAAATGTGTATAAATATATATAAATATCTCCCTGTCTCTCTCCCTCTCTATCTCAACTGTCTCTCACTCTCCCTATATCTATCTCTCCCTGTGTGCCTTTCTCTATCAATCTCTCTCTGTCCTTATCTCTCCCTCTCTTTCTCTCTCTCTCTGTCTATCCATCTCTAACTGTCTCTCACTCTATCTCTCTCTACTTTTCCAGGTCTCTCACTCTCTCTATATCTATCTCTCCCTGTCTCTCACTCTGTCTCTCTATCACTGTCTGTCTCACTCACTATCTCTCCCTGTCTCTCCCTCTCTCTGTCTACTTCTCCCAGCCTCTGTCTCTCTCTGTGTCTCTCACTGTCTCTATCTCTCCCTCTTTCTCTCGCTATCACTCTCTCCATCTCTTCCTGTCTTTCACACTCGGTATATCTCATCCATCCTGTCTGTCTCTCCCTGTCTCTCTCTCTCCCTCCATCCCTCTCTATCTCGCCTGTCTCTCTCACTCTCTCTATATCTATCTGTCCCTGTCTCTCCCTTTCTGAATCTATCATTCCCTGTTTCTCAGTCCCTCTCTATCCATCTTTCCCTTTCTCTCACTGTGTCTACCTCTCCCTCTTGTCCTCTATCTGCCTCTCCCTCTCTATCTTACCGCATCTCTCTCTCTCTCTCCGCATCTCTCTCTCTCTACCTCTCAGGATCTCTGCCCCTCTAACTCTATCTATCTCTCAACAACTCCATCTCCCTGTCTATCTCTCCATCTTTCATTTTCTCTATCTATCTCTCCTCTCTCTGTCTCCCCCTCTCTCTAACGCCATCTATTTCTATCTATCTATCAGCATTTCGACATCTCTATCTCCATCATTCTCTCCCTCTCTGTCTCTATCTGTCTTTCCCGCTCTATCTCATTTTATCTCTCCCTTTCTGTTTCTATATGTCCCTGCCTCTCTGTATCTGTGTCTCCCTCTGTCTGTCTCCCTCTCTATCTCCCTCTCTATCTCCCTCTCTATCTCTAACTATCTCTCCTACTCCATCTCTGCATCTCCCCCTCTCTATTCTCCCTGTCTCTCCCCTTCTCTATCTCTATCTCTATCTCTCCCTCTCTATCTCTGTCTCTCCTACTCCATCTCTGCATCTCTCCCTTTCTATCTATCCCTATCTATCTCTCCCTCTTTGTCCATCAGCATCTTGTCCTCTCCATTTCTATCCATCTCTCCGTCTCTATCCATCTCTCTGTCTCTGTCTCTATCTCTCCCCCTCTATCTATCAGCATCTCTTCTTCTCTACCTCTCCCCTTCTCTCTATCTCTCCATCTGTACATCTATCTATCCTTCCCTCTCTCTTTTTCAGTATCTCACCCTCTCTATCTCTCAGCATTTCTGTCTGTCTCTCTCCAGAGTCTCTCCTTCTCTCTCTCCAAATCTCTCCCCGTTTTTCTCTCAGCATCTCCATCTCTCTATCGCTCTCTATCACTCTCCATCTCTTCCTCTCTATCTCTCCATCTTTCTATCTCTATCTACCTCTCCATCTCTACCTCGCAGCATTGCTCCTTCTCTCTCTTTCAGCATCTCCCCCTCTCTATCTCTGTCTATGCTTCCCTCTCTATCTCTATCCCTCTCTCTCTCTATCTCTATCCACCTATCCCTCTCTGTCTCTATCCCTCTCTCCCTCTCTGTCTCTATTCACCTCTCCCTCTCTGTCAATGTCTCTCCCTCTATCTTGATCTCTCTCTACATCTCTCCCTCTCAACCTCAGCATCTCTCAATCTTTCTATCTCTCCCTCTATATCTCTATCTTTCTCTCCCTCTCTATCTATCTCTCCTTCTCTGTCTCCATTTTCTTCTCTGTATCTCTAAGCAGCTCTCCCTCTCCAACTCTATCTATCTATCCTCTCTGTCTCTGTCTATCCCTCCCTCTGTCTCTCGCTCTTTTTATCTCTCCTGTCTTTCTCACTCTCTCTATCTCTCCCTGTCTCTCATGCTTGTCCATCTTTCCCTGTCTCCCTGTCTCCCTGTCTCCCTGTCTCTCTCTCTCCCTCTCCCTCTCTCCCTCTCTCCCTCTCTCCCTCTCTCCCTCTCCCTCTCTCCCTCTCCCCCTCTCCCTCTCTCCCTCTCCCCCTCTCCCTCTCTCCCTCTCCCCCCGTCTCTTCCCCCTCCCTTCGATCTCTCGCCCTCTCTCCCCGTCTCTCCCTCTCTTCCCCCCCATTTCTCCCTCTCTTCCCCCCTGCCTCCATGTCTCTCTCCCGCTGCCTCCCTGTCTCTCCCTGTCTCTCTCCTCCGTCTCTATCTCTCTCCCTCTCTCTCTATCTCTCTCCCTCTCTCTCTATCTCTCCCTGTCTCTCTTTCTATCCCTCCCTGCCTCTCCGTTGCTCACTCTCTCTGTCTGTATCTCTCCGCCTCTCTCACTCTATCTCTTCTCTCTCTCCCTCTCTTTCTCTAAATATATATCTATCTCACTGTGTCTCACTGTCTCTCTCTCTCTGTATCCCTCTCTCTCTCCCTATCCTTCTGTGTCTCTCACTGTCTCTTTCTATCTCTCCCCGCCTCTCACTCTCTCTGTCAGTCTCTTCCCTGTCTCTCATTGTCTCTACCCTTATCCCTCACAGTCTCTCCCACTCTCTATCTCTCCCTGTCTCTCCCACTCTCTTTCTCTCCCTGTCTCTCTCACTCTATCTATCTCTCCCTGTCTCTCACCCTCTCTCCATCTGTGTCTCCTTGTTTCTTACACTGCTCTCTGTCTGTCTCTCACACTTTCTATCTCTCCCCCTCTCTCTCACTATCTCTCTCCCTATCTCTCCCTGTCTCTCCTTGTCCCTCCTCGCTCTCCATCTGTGTCTCATTGTCTCTTCCTCTCTTGCTATCTGCCTTTCTCTGTCTCTCACACTGTCTCTTTCCTTCACTGTCTCTCTCCCTCTCTCTATATGTATCTCTCCTTGTGCCTCACTCTCTCTGTTTCTATCTCCCCCTGTCTCTCTCTCTCACTGTCTGTCTCACTCACTATCTCTCAATCTCTCTCATTCTCTCTATATCCACCATTCCCTGTCTCACATGCTCTCTCTCTATTTATCTCTCCCTGTCTCTCACACTCTGTCCATCTGTCTCTCCCTGTTTCTTACTCTGCTCTCTGTCTATCTCTCATGCTGTCTGTCTCTCCCCCTCTCTCGCACTCTCTCTCTCTCCCTATCTCTCCCTGTCTCTATATCTATCTCTCCCTGTCTCTCTCTCTATATAACTATCTCTCCCAGTCTCTCCCTCTCTCTATCTCTATCCTTCCCTGTCTCTCACTTTCTCTATATCTATCTCTCCCTGTCTCTCCCTCTCTCTCTGTCTCTCCCTCTCTCTCTGTCTCTCCCTCTCTCTCTGTCTCTCCTCCTCTCTCTCCCTGTCTACCCCACTATCTCACTCTATATATCTATATATCTGTCCCCGCCTGTCTCTCACTCTCTCTGTCTATTCCTGTCACTCTCTCTCTCGATCTGTATCCCTCTGCCTACCACTCTCTCTATCTCTCCCTGTCTCTCTCTCTCTCTGTTTGTCTTTCTCTCCCTCTATCTCTCACGCCCCCTTATTCCCTGTCTCTCTCTCTCTCTCACTATCCCTCCCTGCCCGTTCGCTATCCCTCCCTGCCCCCTTGTTATCCCTCCCTGCCCCCTTGTTATCC
>NW_025974667.1:0-8374 GCF_021869965.1 Rhincodon typus
TTGGCCTGCTGTGTTCATCCAGCTCTACACCTTGTTATCTCAGATTCTCCAGCATCTGCAGTTCCTACTACCTCGGCTAGACTGGGTTTGTTTTCTCTGGAACGCAGGAGGTTGCGGGGCAACCTGATTAAAAATTTATAATATTGTGAATGGCACAGATAGAGTGGAAAGTATGAGGCTTTTTCCCCAGGGTGGAGGGATCATTTCCTAGGGGACACAGGTTCAAGGTGGCTTAAGTTTTTCACACAAAGGGTGCAGAGTGCCTGCAACGTGCTGCCAGAGGAAATGGTGGAAGCAAACACAAAGCAGCATTCACAAAGCACCTGAGAGAATACATGAATAGGAAGGGAGTAGAGGGATTCGGATCCTGTAAGTGAAGACCGTTTGCCCTCCATACTAAAACTGTGTTAGGGCAGGCTTGGAGGGCTGAAGGGCCTGTTCCTGTTCTGTATCGTTCTTTGTTCTTTGTTCAAATCTCCCTTCCCATATCCCCTGGCTCCAATCTGTTTGCAGTAAACCTTGGCTACTGCTTGAACAAACAGCACCTACAACGTATGTCAGGGTCACGTGCTTTTAAAATGTGCAGCAATCCCTGTCACAATGCTTAGTTTTGTAAAAAACTTTTTTCCCATTTCAGCCCTCAAACAAAACTTCAGAAAGATAAAAAAGATGTGCTGCCAGCTGAGTGACCCCTGCTCCAAAGGAAAGATTTACAGAGCTGCAAGTTTCCTGGTTTTGATTCTTGTTCTGAGCTGGTTTAGCTCCTGGCTATTGGAGATGAGATTGAAACATAGAAACATAGAAGATAGGAGCAGGAGGAGGCCATTCAGCCCTTCAAGCCTGCTCCACTATTCTTCACAATCATGACTGATCATCCAACTCAATAGCCTAAGATAACAAGGTGTAGAGCTGGATGAACACAGCAGGCCAAGCAGCATCAGAGGAGCAGGAAGGCTGACGTTTCGGGCCTAGACCCTTCTGAACTGGGGGAGGGGAAGGGGGTTCTGAAATAAATAGGGAGAGAGGGGCAGGCGGTAAGAGGAGAAGATATGTGGAAAGGAGACAGATAGCTCAAAGAGGTGGGGATGGAGCCAGTAAAGGTGAGTGTAGATGGGGAGTTAGGGAGGACGGACAGGTCAAGGGGGTGGGATGAGGCTAGTAGGTAGGAGATGGGGTTGGGGCTTGAGGTGGGAGGAGGGGATAGTGGGAAGAAGGACAGGTTAGGGAGGCGGGGACGAGCTGGGCTGGTTTTGGGATGCAGTAGGGCGAGGGGAGATTTTGAAGCTTGTGAAGTCCACATTGACACCATTGGGCCGCAGGGTTCCCAAGCGGAATATGAGCTGCCGTTCTTACAACCTTCGGGTGGCATCATTGTGGCACTGCAGGAGGCCCAGGATGGACATGTCGTCTGAGGAATGGGAGGGGGAGTTGAAATGGCTCGCGACTGGGAAGCACAGCTGTTTATTGCAAACAGAGCGTAGGTGTTCTGCAAAGCGGTCCCCAAGCCTCCGCTTGGTTTCCCCGATGTAGAGGAGGCCACATCTGGAACAGCGGATATAGTATACCACATTAGCAGATGTTCAGGTGAACATCTGTTTGATGTGGAAAGTCGTCTTGGAGCCTGGGGTGGGGGTGAGGGGGGAGGTGTAGGGGCAGGTGTAGCACTTCCTGCGATTGCAGGGAAAAGTGCCGGGTGAGGTGGGGCTGGAGGGGAGTGTGGAGCGGATAAGGGAGTTACGGAGAGAGTGGTCCCTCCGGAAAGCAGATAAGGATGGGGAGGGAAAGATGTCTTTGGTGGTGGGGTCGGATTGCAGATGGCGGAAGTGTCGGAGGATGATGCGTTGGATCCGAAGGTTGGTGGGGTGGTATGTGAGGACGAGGGGGATTCTGTTTTGGTTGTTATTGCGGGGACAGGGTGTGAGGGATGAGTTGCGGGAAATGCGGGAGACCCGGTCAAGGGCGTTCTCGACCACTGAGGGGGGGATGTTGCGGTCCTTGAAAAAGGGAGTGGAATGCCTCATCCTGGGAGCAGATGCGGCGGAGGCGAAGGAATTGGGAATAGGGGATGGCTTTGCAGGAAGGTGGGTGGGAGGAGGAGTATTCTAGGTAGCTGTGGGAGTCAGTGGGCTTGAAATGGATATCGATTTCTAGGTGGTTGGCAGAGATGGAAACAGAGAGGTCCAGGAAGGAGAGAGAGGTATTAGAGATGGTCCAGGTGAACTTAAGGTTGGGGTGGAAGGTGTTAGTGAAGTGGATGAACTGTTCGAGCTCCTCGTGGGAGCACGAGGCGGCGCCGATACAGTCATCAATGTAAAGGAGGAAGAGGTGGGGTTTAGGGCCGGTGTAGGTATGGAAGAGGGATTGTTCCACGTAACCTACAAAGAGGCAGGCATAGCTTGGGCCCATGCGGGTACCCATGGCCACCCCCTTTGTCTGTAGGAAGTGGGAGGAATTGAAAGAGAAGTTGTTGAGGATGAGGATGAGTTCGGTTAAGCGGATGAGGGTGTCGGTGGAGGGGGACTGGTCGGGCCTGAGGCACAATAGCCTGATCCTGCTTTCTCCCCATAACCTTTGATCTCATTTGCCCCAAGTGCTATATCTAGCCGCCTCTTGAATACATTCAATGTCTTGGCATCAACTGCTTCCTGTGGTAATGAATTCCACAGGCTCACCGCTCCTTGGGTGAAGAAATGTCTCCTCATCACCAGCTTATCACTGGAACTGATCTGGTCGGAGTTGATGAGAAAGCACTTATTCACACAGGGGCTAGTGAGACTTTTTTAACAGAGAGGGTGCTGTACGTGTGGAATGAGCTGCCAGCAGAATTGGTTGAGGCAGGTACATTAGCATTTAAATGCATGGATAGGAAATGTTTAGAAGGATGTGGGCCAAGTGCTGCAAAATGGGGTTTGCGTGGATGGACATTTTGGTCGCATGGGCCCGTTTGGGCTGAAGGGCCTGTCCCTGTTTTGTAGGACTCTGTACATGTTTTCCGTAGTGCGTTATACTCTTTGGTTATTCATGTTGAAGTATATGCATGAAGAGGGATCTCCCTTGATTATAAACAAATAGGGAGCAGGAGTAGGCCATTTGGCCCCTCCAGTCTACTCATCCCTCCTCCTTCATCTAAAACATTGTGAATCTGTGGCATTCCCTGCCCAGTGAAGCTGTTGAGGCTACCTTGTTAAATGTTTTTAAGGCAGAGATAGATTGTTGAACAGTAAAGGAATTAAGGGTCACAGTGAGCGGACAAGTAAGTGGAGCTGGGTCCACGAAAAGATCAGCCATGATCTTATTGAATAGCAGAGCAGACTAGATTGGCCAGATGGCCTACTCCTGCTCCTATTTCTCGCATTCTCAGTAAGATCATGCCTGATCTGATCACAATCTCCAAATCCATGTTCCCGCTAACCCATTCCCCCTTCACTGTAATCTTTCTTACCCTCCGCCCCCAACCCCCAGTGTTTAGCCAGCATTAAAACATCTCTGCCTTAACAATACTTGAGCTCTGCTTCCGCTACCTTTTTCATAGAAATATTGAAAATAGGGGCACGAGTAGCCCATCAAACCTGCTCCACCATTTAATATAATCGTGGCTGATCATCCAACTCGGTCCCCTGTTCCCACTTTCTCCAAAATCCTATAATCCCTTTAGCCCTATATCTAAGTCCTTTATTGAAAACGTTCAATATTTTGGCTTCAACTACTTTCTGTGGCAGAGAATTCCACAGGCTTGCCACTCTCTGGGTGAAGACATTTCTCCTTATCTCAGTCCTAAATGGCCCTAACCAGTATTCACCGCATTCAACGCTCGCTCCCTCCTCCACCGATGCTCAGTAACAGCAGTGTGTACCATCTATAAGATCTACTGCAGAAATTTACCAAAGATCCTCAGCACCTTCCAAACCCTACAACCATTTCCATCTCGAGGGACAAGGGCAGCAGATATATGGGAACACCACCGCCTGTAAGTTCCCTTCCAAGCCACTCACCATCCTGACTTGGAAATATATCACCATTCCTTCAGTATCACTGGGTCAAAATCCTGGTATTCCCTCCCTAAGGGTATTGTGGATCTACATACAGCACATGGACTGCAGCGGTTCAAGAAAGCAGCTCACCATTACCACCACCTTGAGGGCAAATAGGGATGGGTAATGCCCTCTTGCCAAGCCAGTGATACCCATATGTGCTGAATGAATTAAGGAAGGGATATAGACTGGTGTGGGAGGAAGTGCAACCTAGTATTTCCAAGCAGAGATCGCGCACACACACCAGGGTTGTAGTTCCTGAAATTTAAAGGTTAATTTGATCAAAGTTGACAAGTTCTAATGAGGACCAGATAGAGAAGATGAAGAAAAATTACTTTTAGTGGTTGGAATTGAGGGCAAGGGAGAGTTGATGGCCTGAATTGCCGCCTTTTGCAATTGCATCTTATGGCCTTAACACAGTAACTGAACCCACTCGTGGAATCCTTGCAGGCACAGTAGCAGGATATTTGGCCCATCAAAGGGTTATCACATAGGCTGCCATTACACACTACCTTATTGTTAGCCACTAACGGGTAATTGGGGATGGTCAGTAAATGCTGGCCTAACCAGAGAAACCCATGTTTCATGAACAAAGGAATTTGAAGTTCATGCTGCAATCCAACCATGACCTTACTGAATGGTGTACCAAGCTTGAGGGGCTGAATGGCCTGCTCCCGATCTTTGTGTGTTTGCCTCCAGCTGTTGAGTGTAGGATGTGAATGGGTCAGGGTTTTAGACAAGGGCATTTCTGCTTAAACTATGGCAGCTTCCACAACAAGAGGTTGGCTCCAGAAAGGCTGTGTCATTGTCAAACTGGTGGATTATCCCAGTGCATTCATGAAACCTTTTCCTTCCCTCACTTGAATTTTTCCCTTGCTGCATTTTGCCTCTTGTGTGCTCTCTCTCTCTCTCTCTGTGTCCCCTCGCCTGGTTTTATCTGGTTTAAATCAGTGACTCGGCTGTTGTTTGTAGTTGAGTTTTCTCTCTGACGGTTGAGTGCTGTAATTTAGCCAGCCTGGGTGGTCTCGTCTTTGCGTTGTTGCTTTTGCAGCATAGTCATTCTGACCAGCATCAGCCGCTGAGCTTTGGTTCAATGCCTGGGGAAGGTGGGTGAGAATCAGCATGCAGGGGTGGGGAATGGACACACCACTTGAGAACAGTGAAAGAACATGTAACCCCCTCCAATCGCCTTTGAAAGACATTTTGAGTTTGGTTTTGGGATTGTTCCAGCTCCTTCTGTGGCTTCCTCGGCCCTTTCTTAGAAGGTGGTCTTTCAGCCCCTCTAATCTGTTTGTGCCATTCTGTTCAAACCTGCTTGATCCGAGTTTATAACAGTGAGAGCAACGCTAAACCAGATGTCAGTGGTTACGATGTAGAATAACAACAGTACTGATATGACTCAATTACAACTGAGGAACACCAGCAATGAGCAGAGCTGAACCTGTTGGATTGTGAAGATGAAAGAATTCTAATGAGCCCCCAAGGGCTCAGTCCCAGAATGAATTGCCAAAACCCAATAATCAAGTCTGGGAAGATCCCTCAAACGAACAGTCTCCACCAGGCCATCAGCTGGTTGAAAGGCCCATGACTCTGATAGGTATTTGTGGGATAAGGGACATGGAACATAGTAATAAGGAACAGTAGTAGGTCCTTGAGCCCCTCTAGCCTCATCTGGAAGAAAAACCTGATAAGTTGAATTGAGGTCTACATGACTGGATGGCTGATTGGCAATCAATCAATGTAATGACGCCAAGAGCAAAGGTTCAATTCCCACTTTGGCTGAAGTTATGATTTAAGGTCTCACCTTGTGAACCTCTCCGCTTGGTTGCGGGATGGGGACCTTCAGGTTAAGCCACCAGTCATCTGTCTTCAAGGAGAGAACAGCCCCATGGTCCAGTCGGACTATTGGGACTGAAGCTTTACCTCTGAGTTTTTTGTTCCTCTGCCCTCTTATCAGGGTGTGGATCACTGGTGATGTTTGCAAACACTCCTGTAAAGTGTCTTTAGGGACGGGACGGGACGGCACGGTGGCTCAGTGGTTAGCACTGCTGCCTCACAGCACCAGGGTCCCGGGTTCAATTCCACCCTCGGGCAACTGCCTGTGTGGAGTTTGCACATTCTCCCTGTGTCTGCCTGGGTTTCCTCTGGGTGCTCCGGTTTCCTCCCACAGTCCAAAGAAATGCAGGTTAGGTGGATTGGCCATGCTAAATTGCCCAATAGTGTCCAGGGATGTGTAGATTAGGTGGGTTATAGGGGAATGGGTCTGGGTGGTATGCTCCAAGGGTCGGTGTGGTCCTGTTGGGCCAAAGGGCCTGTTTCCACACGTAGGGATTCTATTCTATTCTATGAAGTCTTGGGCATGTTACTAAAGGCAATATATAGAGAGTTATTATGGGATGGGTAACAATCCTTTTGATATTTTTACACCAATTGGATGCTGTATTTGGAGAGACGTGGAGTGTACTTGGGTATTTCTGGGATGGTTGAATTATGATGAACACAATGGCCTGTTCAGGAGGGTCCCAGTCTCATCTATGTCCTAGTGCTCTCCGACCTCTGATGAACTCCCCTGCTGCTCATAAAGATAGTGCCATCCATCGTTGCCATCTGTATGAGAGGGCAGATGGGCCATGGGTCTAACCCTTCATCTGAGAGACTGCACTTCTGGCAGTGTGGTACTCCCTCTGTCCTGGACGGGAGCGTTGGTCTTGACTCGATGTGCTCAAATCTCTCAAGGCAGTTGAACCCATGACCTTCAGAGCATGACTCAGAGGCAAGTGTGCTACCCAATGAGACCTGGCTGACGTGCAAAAGTTAATTGGTAGGAAACAGAAAGTAATTAGAAGCTTTGAGCCATTTTGGATTCAAGGATGTGAATTGCTTCATCAATGTGGTGGCGCCCGTCCAATAGCAGAAACCCTGAATAACTACACTGTTACTCCATACTGTTCTGCCGTATTTAGTTGTTGAGGTAGAAAGGCAGGTTACGAGAGGGACACAGAAAATGGGGGAGATATTAGTAGGTTATGCAAGTTGGTAAACAGTGTGTAACATGGGAAAATGTGAAGTTGTTCATTTTCGAAGGGAGAAGAAAACCGTATTATTGCAACGGAGAAAAACTGCAGAAAGCTGCAACACAAAGGGACTGGGGGGACCTGTGCACGAAACACAAAGCTAGCACGTGGGCAGCAGGTAATCAGGAAGGGTCATGGAATGTTGGCCCTTATTTCAAGGGGTTGGAGTGTGAGATTAGGGAAGTCTTACTGTAACTGTACAAGGTGCTGGGGAGACCACATCTGGAGCACTGTGAGCAGTTTTGGTTCCCCTTGTTTAAGGAATGATATCAATTCATTGGAGGCAGTTCAGAGAATGTTCACTGGGATGATCCCTGGTAGGGAGGGATTGTCTCATGAGTAAAGGCTAAAAGGTTGGGACTCTGCTCAAGAGTTTAGATGAATAAGAGGTGATCTCATTGAAACCTATAGGATTCTTAAAGTCCTTAACAGGGCAAATGCTGAAAGGATGTTTCCCCTCATGAGAGAGTCTAGGACAAGAGGGCACAGAATAAAGGGGCACCAATTTAAGGCCAAGATGAAGAGGAATTTCTTTTTTTGAGAGGGTTAAGAGTCTTTGAAACTCACTGCCACAGAGAGCTGTGGGGGCAGAGTCCTTCTGTATATTTAAGGCTGAGAGATTCTTGATCAGTTGGGAAATCGAGGGTTATAGGGATAGGGCAGGAAAGAGGACACTAAGAATATTAGATCAGCCTATCGAATGGTGGAGCAGGCTTGAGGAGCCGATTCCTGTTCCTATTTCTTATTATTAGAATGATGGGAAGTGATTTGCTTTGGGGGAGATAATATCACTGGACCAGTAATCCTTAGGTCCAGACAATGAGGTCCACATTGTACACCAGAAATCCAGATCTTGGACGTGTGTTCAAACATTGCTATGGCATCTGGGAGAATTTTAAATTCAGTTAATAAATCTGGAGATTCTTAACATTAATGGCAACTTTGACAGCTTGCTGTAAAAACCCTAAACAAAACAAAAACCAAACAGCTGTGGATGCTGGAAATTAGAAACAAAAACAGAAATTGCTGGAGAAACTCAGTAGGTCTGGCAGCATCTGTGGAGAGAGAAATCTGTAAATGTTTCTGATCCGATGGCCCTCCTTCAGTTCTGGAACTGAAACATTAACTCTGTTTTCCTTCCCCAGATGCTGCCAGATGTACTGAGTTTCTCCCAGCAATTTCTCTCGTTGTTGTAAAAACCCACCTGGTTCGCTATTGGAGATAGTAGGAACTGCAGATGCTGGAGAATCCGAGACAACAAGGTGCAGG
>NW_025974668.1:0-8374 GCF_021869965.1 Rhincodon typus
TGTTGTGTTTCTTCATTGATGCCGTTGGTCTTCAGTGTGGCTTCCAGAGTGGCGAGGAATTCTGATGAAGGGTCTAGGCCCGAAACGTCAGCCTCTCTGCTCCTATGATGCTGCTTGGCCTGCTGTGTTCATCCAGCCCTGCACCTTGTTGTCTCGGATTCTCCAGCATCTGCAGTTCCTACTATCTCTAATAAAAATCAAATCCTGGAGATATGTAAAGCTGAGTGCAAATTTGCAATTTCTCATTTGACACAAAAGTAAAAAGAAACTCTCAGTTCCTAACCTGTTAACACATCACTGGTTGCAACATACAACACAAATACATTGGGTGCTGACCAATATCATGCTGAATAGCAAATGCTGGAAAATCTCAACAGGGTTTGTGAAGACAGAAACAGAGTTAGTGTTTCAAACTGATGAACATTTATCTCATTTTGTAGGTTCATTCAAATTGTTAATCGTGTTATTTTTTCCATGGATCCTGCCAGACCTGCTGAGTATTTACAGCATGTCCTGTTTTGATTATAGTAACAATCCCTGCTTCCTTCCACAAAATGTTCAAAATGAATGTGTTTACATTTAAAAAACACATGTATATCACATCCTTAAAGACCTTGAGGCATCTCAAAAAAAACTTCATAGCCACTCAAACATTTTCTCCAAGTGTATTCACAGTTCTAATTTTTTTAATTCACTGATGGGACACAGACTGGGCCCAGCATTTATTGCCCATTCCTAGCTGAGAAGGCGGTGGTGAGCTGCCTTTGTGAACTGCTGTAATCCATGTGCTGTAGGTAGACCAAGGTCAAACTGTAGTAGATGATCAATTACAGCTTTATACAGTGGGATCTCCAGGATGTACAAATCATCTGTGCAATGCAAGGTGCAGAATGTTGGAAAATTAGAAACTGATTGGAGAATATTTTTTTTTAATTTGCTCTCTATCAAGCAAATGACTGAAAGCTGTCCCAGTTCCTTTCAATGTAGCTAAACTGGATAACATCGCTTGCTATAACTGGTTTCAGTACAAACTTCACAAAATGCTTAAAGCTACGCACACCATTAGATGCAGACTGCATTTTGAAGTGAGGCAAATTTAAAAGCATTGTCACAGAAACAGTAAACACCCATCATTGGGATCAGTTTGATGAAAAGAATGAAAATTCTACAGGCTAACAATTAGAAGAATTCTCAGCATCTGTTGGCAAAACCAAATTACAAGGCTCAAAAATCTCAGACTGAGTCCAGTCAATACTCCTGAAGACAACTGCAGTGGGTAGGTCATGTAGCTAGAAAACAGGACCATCACATTCTGAGACACCCACTGTATGGAGAGCTAGCAGTGTGCAAAAAAGAATAAGATCAGCTGAGCAAGCACAAGAATGACATGCTTAAGGGAAACCTCAAATGGTGCGGCATCAAGCCTCAGGAGCTGGAAGAGTCAGGCTGAGAAGGAGTTCACTGCAGAGCCCTAACTGCTTAGCCTTATCATTTTTGTAAAGGATTAATGCCAAAATCAGATTGCTGTCCATGAACAGCACCATCTGTTGCAACACAAATTCCAATATTCCGACTGTTTCCAAACCTGAGAGCTGAGGCTGCCATGTTTGGCAAGAATTGGTATGGAATTCCAGTCTTTCCAAGGCAATGGTCAACCCCAAAAACTTCGAAACTCTGAGAAGCTGCCAATGTGATCTTGCTTCTTTGCCTAGTGTATAAAAAAGGGTGTCCTTAAACACTCAAAGGTGCAAGTTGGTAAATTTGCTCTCATTCTCTCTGAGGCAAGACAGTTAGAAAAGAAGTGACGAAGAGAATGTGTTCTGGAAACTTTGCCAACTATTCAGATTCAAATTCACAATGATAAAATTGCAGTCACAAAGTTAATTAACAGAAACAGTTCAACTTTCTTTCCTAGCTTTTTCCAGGCATGAAAGGGTCAATTAATTCACTCAGTAACATTTGTACATCCTAATAGGAGGTTGGTAATGTCATTACTAATATAATTTAATCTGGTTGATGCAAGGCAGTTCAGCGAGCTCAATTCATCTCCGCTAGGCATACGCTCTACAATGAATTCCGAATGGCTTCTTTACAAGTAGTGAGGGAATTACCTGATGCTGTTGATTAAATGCACCTATCAGGATACTGATCCAAATGATCTTCCAAAACGAAGAATCCTCTGTTTCCATTGCACTTTAGTTTCCACACTAGTTTTATTCTCCCTGTGCCAATATATCTGTCCATCCTAACCCAATGACTTCCCACCTCCCAGATCTGTAATAGTTTTCAACATTGCAATTAAATGGTAATTAAAATTTACAAAAACATGCATTGACAAGACATCTCCGGGGTTTAAAACCAAACAGTAGCTTGCAAAAAGCTTTCAACAGTGACAGCCCTCAACAAGTTTATTTACCTTTAATGAGACATGAGTTTGCTCTTTCAAGATGAAGCAGTTATTAAATATGCTTTTAATCACTTTCCTATGGGATTATCGCGCACTTTCCTTTGGGACTATGTAAAATTAAAGCAATTGTCAATGGTTAATTAGCATGCAAACCTGAGCCGACATTGGATTGTTTTATTGGGAATTTTACAAGGCTGTTTGAATGCTAATCTTTGTAAATTTCTCATACAGTGGTTGTAAGAGCACCCTGCTGCACTATTCAGTTGTAAGTGAAACATTAAGAGCTTTCATGCTCACCGGTCCTCACAAATCATGTCAAAACTCAAAAAAAAAGAAACAAATATGTTTGACAGAAAGGGCCAGCCACCGCATTTATGCAACAATCTCAACCAAATGGTTTGCTGATTGCTCCTCTTACCAAGTTGTGTAGAGTAATTGTGAATTGGAAGGCAGGAAGCCAGAATTTGTTTGTAAAAATTGATAAGGAAAAAGAGTGTCCAGCTCCTTTAAGAGGTAAATGCTTTTCTAAGCTTAGAAATTTATACAGAAAATGTCTCTAAGCAGCTAAGCAGCTAACATTCTGAAATGGAAACATATATCAATTGGCTGTGTGATTGGAAACCTTATGCTTGTTTTGATGTTTTGGCAATGAGCTGGAATCAGCCAATTAATTTAAAACAAACACTTAGTGATTGAAAACCAATTGAATTTAAATCTGATGGTTTTGACAATCTTGGACCAATGCTATTTTAAGAAAATTGATATGTATCCATGGTTTTTAAGGAGAGGGTTTTTGAAAATCGGTGTGAGAGCAAATTGCCATCTGAGAAATAGGCATTTCAGCTCTCACAAGAAATCACTAAACTCTCTAAGAAAACACCATCTATCCACAAAAAGTATCAGCTAAGAGTCCTCACAGAAGACTTCACAGAGAAAACATCCCTGACAACTAGATCAGCGGAAAAACGGTGTTTATGTTGAGAACACCAGAGAAAGGCATGTAGAATTTGAGAGACTAAGTTTTAATTTATTTTCTTATTACTTGGGCTTATATAAGTGGAACTTGTGTTTATTGGAACAGCAAAGCAGGAGAATCTAGTTCACTTAGGGAATAGTTAGTAGTTGAGGGGGAATTGTTCAGTTTGTTAGTAATTTTGTTAATTGTTCACTGTTAGGGTTAAATAATTAAATTGTTACTTATTACTTATAAAGTGAATCTCAGGGATTTTCTTTCATTTAGCCTCTTCTTCTCCGTAATAGTTTAACAGATTAGGCGAGGTGAGGCAAGCTTCTCTGGTTATTTAGGGTTTAATTATTAAAAGGGGGCCTCTATTCCCACCATAACAGATTGGGGGCTTGTGTTTCAATTTTAATTATCAGAGGGATTTCACGTCCCTTCCTAACACCGCTTATGTCTAAAGACAGGTCTTGTTCCTTGAAAAAATTCGAAAGGGGAGGTTTATTCCTCCACCATGGAGGCAAAACACCCACAGAGAAAGGAATATTTTTAACAGTCAATAATTCATCACCTTTCCTCAATTTGACAGCTTTTCTGTTTAGCAGTTCTCTTTCTGTTTTGATACTCAAGAAGTCTGCAGCATCTTAATTGTTAAATGTTAATTCCAAATTTACCATCTCTCCTGGAGGCTCTGACTGATCCTGTGACATAATGATCCCAGGGTACCACCTGTAACCAGTCTTCCCACTAAAGAGTTCAGCAAGTAGCTCATTTGGTGGATTCAGATAAATAGAACTGTGCTAATTCACAAATGCGGCAATAAATGGGTAGGAAAGCAAACTGCTGAATAATTGCAAGAAAATTTGCAGCAGAATGTCATGGAGAGACATGAATCATCGTCCCTTGACAATGTAAATATATTTTCTTGTGCTTTATGAGCCCTCTGTCTTTGAAGATCAGTTTAAAAAAAACATGTTACCTGCCTGGATTACGTGATTTGTTGCTTCAGTAAATACACTGCTTTATAGTGATAGTAAACCTGAAGAAATACTCCAGTCCCAGGCTACAAAAGCCACGGGGGGTCTGTCTGAATTTTATGGTGTGATGATTTGCCAGGTGCCTATTGAATCAGTCAGCGTAACGCTTGTGTTGAAGTCTGTCAAAGTTTGTGCACCTTATGTGCAAATCATTGGATTATTTCCCTCCAGGTTAAAAGAAAGCCATCAAAGAATTTAAATTTGATAGCAACTTTCACAAGTTCAGGATGCTTGAAAGCAGCAGCCAATTTGTGCAAAGTTCCCGCAAAGAGGGTTGTGATATTGACCCAGATATTCTGATGGCCCAATAACTCTTTCTGCAGTTTCAAGTAGAGCTAGCCATTGCAGAATTCCCGATGCAGCTAACTGCGAGGGAATCGCCTGGGAAATTGAACATTCTGGTTCGTAATTCTCCAACCTGTAGAATCCCCTCTGAAATGACACCTTAAATTTCAAGGAATTTCCAAACATTGTGACTCACTTAAGCCTAAATGTTACCCAGCGAACAATGGACGATTAAAAGCTAATTCTACCTCCTGGGCAATGATTAAACAGAACCCCTGAATCACCACTGATCCCTTTTCCTCACCCCCTGACTACATTGACTAACCCATAACATATCCCAATTCTGAGGAAGGGTCACTGGACCTGAAACGTTGACACTGATTTCTCTCCACAGATGCTGCCAGACCTGTTGAGTTTTACCTGCAATTTCCATTTTTGATTCTGATCACCAACATCTGCAGTTCTTTTGGTTTTTACGTGACATGTCCACCCTGACCCCAGTGCCACAGACAACCCCAGCAAAGCTGTACGGACCCAACCTGATCAAACTGACACCCCCAGCCCAACACAGTTGACCCACACACATTCAACAGCATCTTCTTCTCAATCTCCTTCTCGACCCAACACCATCTCCTCCCAGACTGATAGGCTGCCCCCACTTCCGGTCCCAGCAGCTCCATCTCCTGACACACAATATGAACCCCTCATCCACCACAAAACACTTTTTTTTACCATTAACATCTCACTGATATTGCCTGTCCTCATGGTCAGACACATTGCACATCCTTATCACAATCCAACCAAAGGCTTCAACCACTGGCAATATAAGATGAATGCCAGAGGATATTACTGATGTCAGTACAAGTACAACATTTAAAAGATATTTGGACAGGTACATGAATGGGAAAAGTTTAGAGGGATATGGACCAAACATAGGCAAATGGGAGTAATTTAGCTTGGGAAACCTGGTCAGCATGGACAATTTCAACCGAAGGGTCTATTTCTGTGTGACCAAGGCTGTGATCTGTTCCATTACTGTATACTAACATTAAAAAAAAACTTAAATGATTCCTCAGCCCATTCTGTACATGAATGAGCATGTTTTCCCAGATAATAAAATTCTGTGAGTTGTCACGGCTGCAATAACGCATGAAGCTCCTTACCTCATTGCGCATTCTGCCAGTTATCTCCTTGGTGAGCTGGTTGAAGGTTAACAATGCAATGCGTTCTGACTGAAGAGATTTCTCTTTATCTCTGTGTTTACCTTCATCATTGTTCTTCAATATCAAACTTCAATCAAGTCGAATGTTTTGTTCTGCAATATTATGTCTACATCTGCCGGCCAAAAAAAAACGTGGATCCCAAAGGTAAGAGATTTAATTGAAGCTAACACAAAACAGCACAAAACAGCAAGTTGAGCTGCCACAACCTGAACATCCATGTTTCCATTATATTCTCAAAGCAACATCCAAGATTTGGCATGTTGCACATCACAAACACGTCTTGAGGAATAAAAAGCATTCCTGACAATGGCAAAGCCCACAGAAAGTTATTCTTTGCACTCGGCTGGAGAATTAGGGATTCTTCTACTTTAGAGCAAACAGTTCAAAGGCTATTCTTAGCTTTAGAGCTGGTTTAAGTGTAAGAATTGAAAATGACAATGAAGTGCTGAATATAAAGGTATTAAACTAAAAGAAGGCAAATCTCAGTGAATTTGTCCCAGATTAATGGAGAATGACTCTTACCAAATCTGCAGATCAGCAGTGTGCAATGTCCAAATGGAGTACAAATTAAACAAATACGTAGACAGCAAACAAAGGCAGAAACCCATGCACCATTTTGTGAATGAATTGAGAGAGGAAAACGAATCTAAAATTTAAAATGAGATATAGTTCAATCTCAAAGTTCTTCACAAAGTGTGGGGTACTATAAAGAGCAGTGTACATTTTAGAGAGATTAGAAGGGCATGATAAGAACATGAGAAAAGGATATTTGGTGAATCAAAAGGGAACATGAACAACCTTGTCTGATAAAACAGTGAGCTAACTGTGTGAATCAAATGAAACAATGGTAATAGCAAAGCAATAATATTGAGCAGAATCACGGAACTGTTATGGCATGGAAAGAGGCCATTCAGCCCATCCTATCTGTATTGGCTCTCTGAATGAGCATTATGACTTAGGACCATTCTCCTGCATTTTCTTCACAACCCAGTACATTGTTTCTATTGAAATTCATCTAGCTCTTTCTTGAATGCCTCCAATGAACTTGCGTCCGCCACACTTCCAGGAGTGGATTCCAGACCCTAACAACTCACTGTGTGAAATAACAAGGTGTAGAGCTGGATGAACACAGCAGGCCAAGCAGCATCAGAGGAGCAGGAAGGCTGACGTTTCGGGCCTAGACCCTTCTTCAGAAATGGGGGAGGGGAAGGGGATTCTGAAATAAATAGGGAGAGAGGGGGAGGCGGATAGAAGATGGATAGAGGAGAAGATAGGTGGAGAGGAGACAGACAGGTCAAAGAGGCGGGGATGGAGCCAGTAAAGGTGAGTGTAGGTGGGGATTTAGGGAGGGGGTTGGTCAGTCCAGGGAGGATGGACAGGTCAAGGAAGCGGGATGAGGCTGGTAGGTAGGAGGTGGGGGTGGGGCTTGAGGCGGGAGGAGGGGATAGGTGGGAGGAAGGACAGACAGGTTAGGGAGGCGGGGACGAGCTGGGCTGGTTTTGGGATGCAGTCGGGGTGGGGGAGATTTTGAAGCAACCCTCACTGTGTGAATAAGGTTTTCATCATTGCATTTGTTTCTTATGCAATTTATGTTAATTTTTGTTAACCTGCGCATCCTGGCTCAATCCTTTTACGGCTTATCACTGTCTAGTCTTTCCAGGCCCCTCCATGATTTTGAAAACTTCCATCAAATCCCCTTCTCAACCTTCTCCTGTCTGAGGAAAACAATCCCAACTTCTCCAAAATACTGCAGACGCTGGGAGTCTGAAGTAAACACAGATAATAGTGGGGAAGCTCAACCGGTCTGGCAGCATCTATGTAGAGTGAAACAGAGTTAATGTTTCAAGTCTTGTATGACTATTCTTCAGAACTAACAGCAGTCTTATAAATATTCAGATATTTTTCCATCAACGAAAACTTAACAGATACTCAGACCTCAGTGATAAGTCACCCTGGTTCTGCTGACACTCAGTTCAGTGGGCATGTAAATGGTTTCTCTTCAGTAGCTCTCTGTATTTTGTTGATGTTTATTCATTAAACCATTAAAGTCCACTTCCACAGCCTCTGGAGCTTCTCATGATTTCCTTCTCCTGCCCTGACTGTATGGAGACTGCTAAACTTCAGTATCACTGGTAAAAATGTTTCCCTCTGAAAGAAACCTGCACATCCGCTGAACTTCTTCTTCAGAAATGGGGGAGGGGAAGGGGGTTCTGAAATAAATAGGGAGAGAGGGGAAGGCGGATAGAAGATGGATAGAGGAGAAGATACGTGGAGAGGAGACAAACAAGTCAAATAGGCAGGGATGGAGCCAGTAAAGGTGAGTGTAGGTGGGGAGGTAGGGAGGAGATAGGTCAGTCAAGGGAGGACGGACAGGTCAAGGGGGCGGGATGAGGTTAGTAGGTAGGAGATGGGGGTGGGGCTTGAGGTGGGAGGAGGGGATAGGTGGGAGGAAGAACAGGTTAGG
>NW_025974669.1:0-8374 GCF_021869965.1 Rhincodon typus
CCCTTCCCCTCCCCCTTTTCTGATGAAGGGTCTAGGCCCGAGGCGTCGGCCTCTCTGCTCCTGTGATGCTGCTTGGCCTGCTGTGTTCATCCAGCCCTGCACCTTGTTGTCTCGGATTCTCCAGCATCTGCAGTTCCTACTATCTCTGAAATAAAGTTCCCTGCTTGCTTGATATGGTGATAAATAAATGTTTCATAGAAACAAAATGTTTCTTTTCACCGTACTTCTGTGAACGGTCAGTTATGCTTGTGAGGTACACGTGCTACAGGAGTCGTTCGCTTCCTATTGTCAGTGAAGAAATTCTTACAAAAATCCAACCAGCAGCTGGCGATGGGACCAGTCACTCAAGACACATTGCTTTCGAATTATGCAGACACCGCCTTCAGAGGGTTTGTCTCCACATTGTTGTGAACAGTTTTACGTCTGCACAAACACACCGTCACCCCAATGATAATGCTGATGACCACTAGTGCTCCTACTATTATTATGGCATAGAAGCCATAGCCAAACTCTAAAAAGGGGTGAAAGGAGAAAAATATGATTAGGAAAAGACTGAAACTGTATACATCACAAATCAAATATTATTACAAACTGCTAGAAATACATGGGAAACTCAGAGGGCACAGGAAGTTAACATTTCAGACAGTAAAGTTGGATTTGTTCTAATGCAGATTGTCCACCAACAACATTAAGCTGCCTTTCTCTTCTGATGTTGCTGCACTTGTTGCATGCTGCCAAAGCTTATGGTTTTTATTGCATAAATTAGGCGATTAAATTTGTGTACTGGTGGAATGAATATTCTATCAGCTGCTCTTGTCCTTCTAGGTGGCAGAGGTTGAGGATATGGTAGGTGCTGTCATTAGAGCCTTGGAGAATTACCGCAGTGCACCTTGTGGCTGGTACACCCGGTTGTGATGCTGCAGCAGTAGTGAAGGGAGTGAGTGAATGTGGGAAGTAGCAGATGGGTGCCAATAAAGCGGGCTGCTTTCAGCCTCTTGAGTGTTGTTGGGGCTGCACTCATCCAGGCAAGTGGGGAGTATTCCATCACACTCCTGACTGGTGCCTTGCAGGTGGTGGACAGGCTTTGGGAAGCCAGGAGGTAAAAGTTTCTCTGCAGAATTCAGTCTTTGGTTTTGAGAGTAGGTCACAATATTTATATGGCTGCCCCAGTTCTGTTTTTGCTCAGTGGTATTCTCCAAGGATGTTGATAGAGGCAGGATTCAGCGATGGTAGCACTACTGAATGGCAAGGGGTGATTGTTAGATTCTGTCTTGTCGGAGATAGTCATTGCCTGGCAGTTGTGTGGCATGAATGCTATCTTCCACTTATTGTTTTCTAGAGTGCACTGCCAGTCATGGTTGTTGAAGTAGACTTTGTTGGCACATTAAATGAAGAATTCGACAAAAGCTTGAAGGGAATGAAAAATATACGACCCTGGGGCAAGAGCAGGCCATTGAGGTTAATTGGGTAGCACTACCAAAGAGGTGGAAAAGATACACTGAGCCAAATAGCTCCTTCTGTGTTTTGGTTGTACTTTTAAGCTAATAACAAAAATGATTTATTATTGAACTACTGTTTGGCAATGTCACCAAGATTTAGTGAACTGTTAATCAAGGGAACTACAACGGGGCTGAATTTGGCAGCAATTGAACTGATGACTCTGTTGTGGATGGTACAATTCTATCCATCTCAACCTCTTAATATGCACAGCACCTCTAATGCTGCAGATGACGATAAACACATGCCAGTTTTAAACAAGTTCACAACTAACCCTCAATAGAATTATGAATAGTTTCTGGTTTTTGTCTGTATTTGGCAGATATGTCAATCTGCACCACTATAAAATCTATGAGACTGGTATGACCTTCTGTTTATAGAATGATACAGCACAGGAAGAAACCTTTTGGCCTATTCTGGCTCTTTGATGTAGCAATCTAATTCCAAACTCCTTCTCTTCCTCAGCCAAACTTTGTAATCTTTCTTTCCTCCATTAATATTTATCTGACTCACTTTCGAATTTTGCCGTTGAACCTGCTTCTGTGGCTCTGTCAGACAGTTCTCTATAACTCACTACGTTAAAAAAAAAAATTCTTTCTTCATGATACTTTTGATTCCTTTGCCAAGTACTTTAAATCTGAGAGCTCTGATTACCGACTATTCAGCTACTGGGAACAGTTTCTCCCTACTTACTCTCTCAAAATGGTCCAAGATTTTAAAACCTCTATCACATTCCTGCTTATTTTTTTCTGTTGCAGAAATGTCCCTGTTTATTTTAATTTGTTCATGAAATGTGGACATTGCTGGTCTGGCCAATATTTATTGCCATCCCAGAAGGCATTTA
Organism: Rhincodon typus; assembly: GCF_021869965.1. Classification (NCBI taxonomy): domain Eukaryota; kingdom Metazoa; phylum Chordata; class Chondrichthyes; order Orectolobiformes; family Rhincodontidae; genus Rhincodon; species Rhincodon typus. The sequence continues at coordinate 2,342 of NW_025974669.1, forward strand.
TTATTAACCATACTGCTGTGGACTCACATGGAGGCCAGACCAGGTAAGGATGGCAGATTTCCCGGTGGCTCAATGGTTAGCACTGCTGCCTCAGAGCACCAGGGACCTAGGTTCAATTCTACCCTCAGGCGACTGTCTGTGTGGAGTTTGCACATTCTCCCCGTGTCTGTGTGGGTTTCCTCCAGGTGCTCCAGTTTACTCCCACAGTCCAAAGATGTTCCAGCTAGGTGAATTGGCCAGGCTAAATTGCCTGTAGTGTTCAGAGATGTGTAGCTTAGGTGGGTTATAAGTCTGGGTGGGATGGTCCAAGTGTCGGTGTGCACTTGTTAGGCCAAAGGGCCTGTTTCCACACTGTAGGGATTCTGTGATCTTTGAATTTCCTTCTCTCAAGGACATCTATGAATCAAATGAGCTTCTTTTTCAAAATAGCAATGTACAGTAGTCACCATTAGGCTAGTGCTTTAATCTAGATTTTGTTGCAATAGTAGGATTTGAACCCACGTCGCTAGCACATTAGCCTGACTTTCTGGATTATGAGCTGAGTGACAGGACCTCTACACCACTGCCTCCCTGGATGAACAACTTCTCCAATTTCTTTCCATATCTTAGTAATATACCAGAAAATTTCTTGCTCAGTAGATTCACTGAGGGGTGTTCCACACTTTACTGAAGTGCATCATTGTGAAGAGCTGTAAAGAGAATGAGTTTTGCAAGATACGGAGGATCCCCTGGTCAATGTTACTTAGATTATTATTCTCTAAATAGAAAAGAACTCTCTGGATAAGTATCAGCAATAGTAAAAGCAGAAGAGCGGAAGAAAGCAGTCTGGCAGCATTTGCACAGAGAGAAATAGTGTTCATGTTTCAAGTCCGATATGACTTCTTTCTCCACAGATTCTGTCAGGCCTCCTGGGTTTCTCTAGCACTTCATGCTCTGTTTCTGAGTTCCAGCATCTACAACATTTTGCTTCCAAATCAACAATAGCACTTCCTCAGATGCAGGGTGCACTTGAAGGATGGGGTCCCTTATAAAGCAGGACTACCGTTTCAAATAAGTAAGGGCTTACCTGTGGTTTTAAGATCTGTGCATTTGCTTTGAGATTTTGGGCTATTTTTGAATGGTGATTTAATGTAGATTTGAACAACGAAGCAGTAATTGATTCCCTTGTCAATCTTAATAATTATTCTTTGACTGTTGCCAATTTGAGTTTTCTGTAGAAACAAAGTTATTTAAAAATTGCTGTTTTTAATCAGGAATACAAGGATTATTCAAACAGAAAAAAAAACAAAATTTGTCACAATGCTTGAACAAACCTGGCCACTTGTGCCATCTTTCCAGTAAAACACCCTATAAGTGAGGTTTGTCCCGTAGATATCATGCAGAGTTTTTGAAGTCTTATTAGAAAACTTGATGCCTGTAAGTGGATCTTGTACTAACACTTCAATCTCATCTTCACTCTTTTTATAAATTTGAAAGCTTGCTTCTCCAATGTCAGCTAGAATATAAAGAAACATCACCATGTTAAACAGATGTATACCATTTCTGGCAAGAATATTCTTCTATTGCTTTTATGCTGCAACATGATATAAATGCTCAAATTTGTTGGCATGCATTAAGCAGTTATTAATGAAAGGACACCACTAGTCACTAACCTCAAAAACAGCCTGCCCACAGTGATTTAACTGGACCTAGAGCAGTCTTTTTGCTTATTCTGACTCTGAATCTGGGGCCATTAATGGGAACTCAGTAGAATTCAGTAATGGTGACGGCATCAAGCGAGTTGAGCAACCAATCAAATTGAAGAATTCTTTCAGACAACAAAGCAGGAAGTACAAAGCTCATATTATAATTAAACTCAAGCAGTTTACAAAATGCAAAAAAGACAATTAAGGGATGTACATGAGACTTGGGGTGACGAATATAATACGATAAATAAGATTTTTAAAAACTGTCATAATTTTAGGAATGATGAAGGGGAAAGAATGATACTCCATCCTCTTAAAATAACTTCAGGGGCAGCGTTTTTCAGCAGTAACTATGTCTTGGTATACCAAATGCCAGCTCTCCTGACAATGCTGAACTTGTTCAACCTTTTTATGTACCAGTACCGGATGTAAAACGTTGAAGCTGATATAAATGATGGATTCTGTGTCGATACCATCTCTGAAGACTGCAGCAACTTACCCTGTAAAGGGTACTAAATTTTACATTTGACTGTGCTTGTGCATTGCTAGACATTGCTGTCAGTTACAACAGGCACTATCACGATCATTACAAATGGAAATTCTGGTTCAGTGGGTGTAATGTGGGGAACACTTTGACTATATTTTGACTATGTGACAAAAAGCTTGGTTGCAGGGTTGACAATGAGGAGGCAGACGTTAGGTTAGAAGAGGAGATTGGTCAGGTGACCAGATCAGTGCCAGATGGAACGTAATCCCTGATAAATGTGAAGTGATGCACTTTGGAAGAATGAACAAGACAAGGGAATACTCAAATGAATGGCAAGAACTATGGTGCTCAGAAGAATCTTCTTTTTTATTCACTCGTGGGATGTGGGCATCTCTGGCTGGCCAGCATTTATTACCTGTGCCTAGCTGACCTTAAATGGCTTGCTAGGTCATTTCAAAGGACAGTTGAGAGTCAACCAGTTGCTGTGGCTGTGGAGTCACATGTAGGCCAGACCAGGTGAGAATGGCAGATTTCCTTCCCTATAGGACATTAGTGAACCAGATGGGTTTCTCTTGGCAATGGTTTACAGTAAATCAACAGATTCTTAATTCCAGCTTTTTTTATTGAATTCAAATACCACCATCTGCTGTGGTGGCATTCAAGCTTGGGTTCCAGGAACATTAGCTGAGTTTGTGGATTAATAGTCTAGCAATAATACCACTAGGCTCATCACCTCCCCACAATCTTGGTGTATTTGTCCACAGCTCCTTGAAAGTGCAGGACAGATTAATGGGGTAGTTAAGGAGGCTTTTAGGATGCTTGCCTTTGTCAGTTGTAGATTATAAGTGCAGGGAGGTCGTGCTGGAGCTGTGCAGGAGTTTGGTCAGGCCACAGCTGGAGTATTGTGTGCAGTTCTGGTCACCACGCTATCATGGAAAGGTGTGATTGCACTGGTGAGGGTGGGGTGCAAAGGAGATTCATCGGGATGATGCTGAAATGCTCCATCCTAGGCAATGAAGGGAGACTGGATAAGCTTATATGTTTTTTTGTTACAGCACAGAAGTTTGAGGGGGATACCCAATAGAGGTGCATAAGAGGGGCATAGAAAGATTGAATAGAAAGCAGCTCCACTTGGTTGAAAGGTCAATACAATGGGGCATAATTTTAAAGTGAAAGGCAGGAGGTTTAGATGGGATTGGAAGAAAAATGTTTTCACCTGGAGGTTGGTGGGATAGTTGCCAGGGAGGGTGGTTGAGGCAGGAAACCTCACAATCTTTAACAGTACTTGGATGAGCACTTGATGCGTCATAACATTCAAGGCTAGTGGCCTAGTGTGGGAAAGTGGGACTAGTGTAGGTAGTAATATATTTTTGGCAGTACAGACTAGATGGGCCAAAGGGCCTCTGCTGTACTGAACGATTCTATGATGCATTCATTTTTAATTTTCTCTTCTTGTGCCCATTTAATCTGACTCTTAAGCTTGACTCATTCCATTATTTCATTTTTGGTAATACATTCTTTTACAGCTGAATAAGCAGATTGTCCATGTATTGCCCCGGTAAGGCAGAGAATATGATAAATACAGAAGCAAAGGGAGTTAGGTATATCAGCATCTGTACAGCGAATAGACTTTTCTGATTCATCCCTTCATCATAAATATGGTCCTTTCTCTTTATTGCGCGTGAAGCATCTGTTGTGTGTTTCCAGCAATAATCTGTTTCAGTGAGAAGGAAGGAAGATGGATGACAGGTCGCAGTTAATGGTAAGATGATTCCAACACTCTCCCACCATTCAACCTCTAATGGCTCACTCAAAGCTCTGCTGGTCAAATCTTGCATCGTCTGCCTTTTCTCCATGCTCTCGGAGCTGGCGATATCTCAATTTTAACTTTCTCACACTTTTTTCAAATCCTTCCTTAGGCCTCATTTCTCCCCAACTCTGTAACCTCCTCAAGATTTAGAACTGCATTTCCCCACCGCCCCACCCCCCAGAATATTTGTAATGCACTAAGTCTGGCCTCGTATGCATCTTCAATTTGAATTGCTGTATCATGGGTGGCCATGCCTTCAGCTACCTTTGTCTTAAGGTCTGAAACTCCCTCCTCTTTGACTCTTTACCGTTCACTTCCTCTTTATGTCCCTGCCTTAAAAATGACTTCAAGAATTCAACCAAGAACTGTTGGTCAGCTTTCCTAATTTCCTTTTACATGGCACGATCAAACATTCCGATAAAGCTCCTATGAAACACCCAGGAACATTTTACTATTTTCAAATCACTACAAAAGGACAAGTTATACTAACTGCTGTAAACTCTATAATACAGGCTGCCCCGTGGTGTGGAAATACTGGTGACACTTACTTTGCTTTAAGGGCTGGAAGGGGCTAGACTGGACAAAAGATGGTTCTTCGACTTCTCCTGTGTGTTCTGCACCGTGGGTCTCCACCTCAGCAATGTAGGTCTCTGTTACGTTCTGCATCAGGTTGGTCACATCACAGCTTGTAATTTTGCTCTGGATACATTCTGGCTTCTTATTCCAGTTTGAAGTCATGCTGGGTTAAAAAAAAAAAACAATCATTTAAAACAAACTTGAGAGACAGTGGTTTACTGTTCAGAGAAAACATTTTATTTACTGGGGAGGGAGGGAAGGAATAAACTGCCATTGATGTCAGTTCAGTGCTAATATGTCTGAACAGTTTCTGCACATTGACAGCCCATAAATGTACACAATAGGATTTGTTAACACCTTACAAAATGTCACACCTTCCTTTACAGCAGCAAGCAAAAGAAATGTTCTTCTTGCTAAAGCTATACAAGATGTTCGTTTTCCCATGGCTGGAGTATTATGAACATTAGAATGGGAGAGGGGCGTTAGAACTTAGGAAAGATTGGGACTGGAAGGGGGATTTGGATCACAACTCAAGAGAAGTGAAAGAGGGATAGAAGAGGAGGAGGAGAGGAGCAGATGAGTCGGAGAGCGGACTCTAACGCCCTCACTACCCATCTCCTCAATTCTTTTGCCCCTCACTCCTCCCTGATTCCCTCCTCCCATGTCCTGACTCTCCGCCACTGAAACTCCCTTCAAAAGTGTGTGTGTGCTTTAATGCACATGCGCAGTGCACACAGATTCAACATGGTCAGGTAGTGTCTGGAACAGTACACATGCGTGTCTCCGCATTAGCACACACGCGTGTCTCCGCTTCAACACATGCGTACTTGTGGATGTCCACAAACACTGCCAGCAATTAAATAGTTTACCAAATCCTTCCTTTGGGTCACGGGTTTTCGTGGAAAAAGCAACCATATTGTAAAATCTAAAACCCTATAGAATTGATCAACATCTATGAAGTTCACATAGCAAACTGGAGTTTCTCTCATTCATTAAACTGCCATAAAACACAATTATAGGCTGCTCTTCAAAGTTATATAATTTATCAGCTATTCATTTAACAGACAACTTTATTTGGCTATTTTTCTAAGGAGCCATGTAATGGTTAAGTTGGTTCATCTCAGCTATAGAAATGAGCATGGTGATATGATTGCACTTCCCACCTTCATTGGCGAAGGGGGTTGTGAGATGGGAGGTACGAGCGGTGTGTGGAAAAGAGAAAGGAAGAATTTGCCAGAATATCTACTGCTTGTTCACTATTCCAAAATCCAAGCTTAACAACATGGGTAGTAGGAACTGCAGATGCTGGAGAATCTGAGATAACAAGGTGTAGAGCTGGATGAGCACAGGAGGCCAAGCAGCATCAGAGGAGCAGGAAAGCTGACATTTCAGGACTAGACCCTTCTTCAGAAATGTTGGAGGGGAAGAGGATTCTGAAATAAATAGGGAGAGAGGGGGAGGCGGATAGAAGATGG
>NW_025974670.1:0-4381 GCF_021869965.1 Rhincodon typus
CTGTGTTCATCCAGCTCTACACCTTGTTATCTCAGATTCTCCAGCATCTGCAGTTCCTACTATCTCTCAAAGACTCTGATTGCTTGTGTTTGGTTTTGCCTAAGGCCATACTAGTCTGAAAACACTGGATCTTGTCTGGTTTCAGAAGCTAAGCAGACTCAGGCCTGGTTAGTACTTGGATAGGAGACTGCCTGGGAATACCAGGTGCAGTAGGCTTTAAAAAAAAGGTGCCTCAGTGGCTCAGTAGTTAGCACTGCTGCCTCACTGCGCCAGGAACCTGGGTTCAATTCCACCCTCAGGCAACTGTGTGTGTGGAGTTTGCACGTTCTCCCTGTGTCTGCATGGGTTTCCTCCCACAGTCCAAAGATGTGCAGGCCAGGTGGATTGGCCATGCTAAATTGCCCATAGTGTTCAGGGATGTGTAAATTAGGTGGGTTTAAGGGGATGGGTCTGGATGGGATGCTCTGAGGGTTGGAGTGGACTTGTTGGGCCAAAGGGCCTGTTTCCACGCTGTAGGGATTCCATGACTAGGACAAGAAAGAGACTTGAGAAATGAGACCTCATTTTATATAAAATGAGAATACAGTGCTAATTGGTTGGCACGGAGATGCAGCAAGAACAGTTAACTGTCAATCTTCATTCTCTGTCCAGGTAGGTAGATTCTGATTGGTCAGGGCTTTGTCATGGGGAATTAGTACAATTTGGTTGTCTTCATGATCTTATTATTTCAGGAAAAGGTGCAATTTATGTGTAGATTCCTTTTGCCTACATGAAACATGGCATTTATATACATAGATTCTAGCAAGTGCAAATGCACCACCAGGCTGATGTTGATAAATCAGTTTCCAATGTAAGTCTTGGCACAGTCCGGATTATTAAATAAATTATTTCCATTAACAAAGTCACATATAACGGTGAATATACTTTTCTGAGGCTTGTTGAAAACAAGCAGCTTGCTACAAGCTGGGAATAGTCAATGGGACATAGTTTGATATAGTCCGCCAGTGGTTGGGACGTATGGCCTAAATATCTGGGATAACACTGGTTCTAAAACTCATACATCAAATTGCTCATTTGTGTAGTAGGCAGAACCTCTTTTTGGCTTGACAGCAGTATCCTGTTAGTGGAGAAAACCACTGGCACTAAAACCAGGAGAAGCGTGAGACAGCTCGCTTCACCTGTTGTTCTCATATCTGAGGCAACTTCCCAATCCGTGCTAATCGGAGGTGGACTGGACACCATTCAGTGCCAAATGTGGTGGACATGTGCCCTTTCATGAGGTTTGTGATATACAATGAGTAATGATTTGATCAGGGTTTTCATTTTCATGCAGTATAGTCTTGGCACACCCTATCTCACTGCCAAGCTTACATGATGAGCAGATGGCTAGGATCCTTGCTGTATGTACTAACTGAAATGTATAACATTCTCAAGGGCCTTGACAGGGGAGATGCTGAAAAAATGTTTCCCTTAGCTGGAGAATCTAGAACACTGGGTCACAGTCTAGAATAAGGGGTCAGCCGTTTAGGATTGAAAGAAGTAATTTTGTCACATAAAGGGTTTGAATCTTTAGAATTCTCCAACCATGAGAGCAGTGACTGCTCACTTGTTGAGTACATTCAACACAAAGGTTATGACATCTTTGGTTATTTGGAGAATTATGGGATATGGGGATAGTGGCAGATGGTGAAGTTGAGATGAACAAAAAGCCATGATCTTGTTGAATGGCAGAACAGGCCTGAATGGCATGCTTCAGCTTTTATTCTTTCTGTACTTTAGTTGTCTGTTCACCCAAGCTAGGCTATTTGTTTGGTGTCCAAACCACCTCCCTAAGATTGGTAATTAGTTCAATTTAACTGCACCTACAAGGACTCTCTTGGCAGACTTATGACTTCTCAGGAGCTGAGGCTTCATAACTGTACCCATCATTCCGGGCCTGTTTTAAGGTTCTGCCTCTCCTCAGAATCTGGCTCTCCCTTCATGAGGGAGAATGGGAGATCTGCCTCAAAAGGTTTTCTCTTTTGGATCTAAGACCAGTGGTCTCCCTTTCTTATCCTCAGTCACCACATCAATTGTATCCATATTATAGGAAGAAGGGAAATGGAGTGACAGGAGAATCACAAGCCTAAAGGACAACAACTGTTAAACCAAATACACAAGACACAAATTCACCTTTGGAAATGATAGTATTTAGCAGCAGATACAATGTCACCAACACACTTGGCACATTGTCACTCGCACACAGAATGGTGTGATGCACTTTAACACACACCTAGAATATTGTAATCCACACACATGATATATTCTAACCTCAAACCTAGTACATTGTAACCCATACAGGTAGCACATTTTAACCAACACACTTGACACATTGTAATATACCAACCTGGCACATTGCAACCACACTTCTGTCATACTGTAGCCCACACACCTAGCACACTTTAATCTACACACTTGATACACTGTAACACACTGACCTGACATACTGTGACCCACAGACATGATGTATTTTAACCACACACCTAGCACCTTGCAACCACACACACCTGGCTCAATGTAACATATACATTTGGTTCATTGTAACACACACACACACACACGCGCAGACACACACACACATACATATACACACACACGCTCACACTCACACCCCTTGCTCATTATAACCCTACATACTTGACACATTGTAGTACACAGACCTGGTACATTGTAACCCATGCACTTAATGCTGCTGTACTGAGTCTGGTTTGAGCGTAAATTGTACTGGGCCGGGGTTAAAACTTGGCCCAAATGTAAGTAACTCCAGTATCATGAACCCCTCAGTTTCCACTTCATCAAGCAGTGAATCCAGGATCTCACCTGCTGTTGTGAGCTGGACAAGGCCTCACTTTGTCGCTTGGGGCTGCTTGGCGACTGTGAGAACAGCATTGGAGACTGGCACTCTTCTAAATCTGAGCCCCTCCTCATTGGCATATATTTTGTTATTAGTAATTAATCAGACTAAGTTGCACAGATTCAGTTTACTCGAAAATCTCATACAGTTCTATTTAACAGCTCAGACTACAACTTGTAGTTACAGATAACAATGTATGCACCCTGACTCATGCAATCAGCTTCTGCTGATTTGCACGTGGCAGTTGCTCATGTAGTTTCATTTCTGGTCCTTGTATTATTAGCATTTCTAGCTTTGAAAGACACATAGCTCTTATAACAATCAGACACACCCACTGCTTTCCTAACAATGTCTCGGAATCCACCAGCACCTCTGCTCATACCATTCCATGTTACATCTAACCACAGTCATTGATGCACAGGACACAAGGAATGAGCAGAATATTGAGAAGGGAATATTACAAGCCAGCCTGTCAAATCCTGAGTTCTTTGAAACCTCACAGAAGATCATCAGCAAGGCTGAATTTTCGCTTGAATATCGTTTCTGGTAGTAAATTCACAAGGATTGCCATATCTAGGTCTGTAAGTGCCCTCAGCTCATTTACTTCGCACACTGGACTCCATGCATTAAAATATATAGAATTGGACACCGCATAATGTCTTTGTTGCCTATATTCTGCTTTTCTCTCTTTCCTCTGCTGGCCAATTTCACCTACTACTTCCCTGTCTTCCAGTTCCAGCTTTGTTTCACTCAGTTCTGATTTTGAGAATGGCCTGTTGCACATGCTTTCACAGTGCAGCGTAATCTCCCCTAGCCAATCTGCCACTTGGAGCTGTACCTTGTCAAGGACACACTAAGCTTGCTGAATTTCTTGGGAAAGGTGCTGCCTTTCTAGTTGGCATATGGGAGGCAGCCTGACAATCTGCAGCTTATCTATTCTGCCCCCATTCCTGTTTGCAACAAGTCAATTGGTTAAGTTTAAGAGATAGGAGAAGTAGCTGTATCTAACCTGGATAACAGTCTCCAGCTTCTCCTCAGGCCGCTCACTCGGCGAAATCATGGGGATCCTGGTGTCCACTACTGCACATCAATGAACGAGAAGAGCAAGATGTGTCGGCTGTTCCTTGGGTTTGCTGGTTAGGGATGGGGTTTTTAGGGAAGGTTGTTGCTTTGTGGGGGTGGTTTGTTGGGGTGGGGGGATAGTGCTGCTGGGGATGGATTGTTGGGGTGTTGTCCTGTGGTGGGGATATGATCACTGAGAAATTTGGAAGGTATTGCCACAGGGATGATTGAGTAACTGGGTATTGGTGCTGGGAAGGATGGGGAAGGGGAATTGCTGCTGGAAAAGTTGGGGAAACAGGTACTGATACTGGGAAGATCGAGGAAAGGGGTATTGCTGCTGGGAAGGTTGGGGAAAGGGGTATTGCTGCTGGCATAGGTTGGGGAAAGGGGTATTGCTGCTGGGAAGATCGGGAAAGGGGTATTGCT
>NW_025974670.1:4391-8373 GCF_021869965.1 Rhincodon typus
GGAAGGTCGGGAAAAGGGGTATTGCTACTGGGAAGGTCGGGGAAAGGGGTATTGCTGCTGGGAAGGTCGGGGAAAGGGGTATTGCTGCTGGGAAGGTTGGGGACGGGGCTACTGGGGGATTAGGGAGAGGGGAGACTAAGGGCCGCTCTCAGCTCCCGGCCTCAGTCAGTCCACTCGCTGGCTACACTCGCCTATGTCTGAAGCCTGGCCTCCGCCTGCCGATGGAAGCAACACTCGCCCGTTCCGCGAACTTTGCCCGGCGCCGGTTGCTGTGGAAATCGAACGCCGAGCTTGCGTTGCCGTGGAAACTGGACGCTGCAAGAAAGCGGTTGCCTGGAGACGGGGACGCTTTGGGAAGTAACGACTGGACGGAGGGCGTCCGAAGTAGCGGGATCCGGGCAACTTGCAGCGGGATCGCCAGCACACACTCTGCCGGGGGGGGGGGGGGGGGGGGCGGTGTAGAATAAAGAGAAAGCGTAAGGGAAATAGGTTAAAATCTCAACTAGCTGCAAAGTGCATGGAAGTGATTGCATATTGCTGCAGGATAGGTTCTTAACTGCCCGCGGGCACCCCTGGCAATAACAGCAGTCTCTCACTGCAAAATCAGACCAGATCATGGTGCTAAATCCCGGGAGTAAGACTCCAGGCCATTTCAGAGGTGCCGCCTGAGCCTACAAGAGTTAACTTGCAAGAGGGAGGCAATCCAGTTAAGGAAAGCTGCGTGTCACATACTCTTGGGCAGTGAAATTGTCGGTTCAGGCAAGCAAAACAAAAAACTGAGCAGCAGCGATCAGTGTGAAAGGAAAGGAGTTTGTATCACAAAACATTCTGACAAAGAGTCAGATACCAAAAAAAAACCGTTTCGTTTTCCCCTTATGATGTCTGAGACTGTCTGCATTTCCAGCGGTTAGCATTTTTCATTATTTAATTGATTTTGAATTAATATTTCAATTTTTGGGACTTCTGCAAAGTCCATGTCAGACTGTAGACCAGAGGGTGGCTTTACGGCCTTTGTGGTGCAGTGGTAGTTCTCTGATCTCTGGACCAGGTGACCCAGGTTCAAATACCACCTGGTGAAGAGATGTGTAATATTATTTCTGAACAGATTGGTTAGAAAGTATCTTTGAGTGGGGTGATTAATGGAAGTGCATATTTTCAAGCTCTGTTATTAAGTGCATTGTTGATGTGGACACTGCCAGTATTTATTGCCAATCACTAATTGTCATTTAGAAAGTGGTGGTAAGCTGCCTTCTTGAACTGTTCCAGTGCTTGAGATGTAGATACACCTAGAGTGTTGTTTTGAGGGAATTCCAGCATTTTGACCCAGCAACAATGAAAGAATAGTGATATAGTTCCATGTCAGAATACTGTGTGATTTAGGGGCAGAATTGCATGTGGGGGTCTTCACATGGGTCTCCTGTCTTTGTCCTTCTAGGTGGTAGAGGTCATGGATTTCTGCACTGCATCTAGTAGATTCTGCACAATGTTCTCACTGTGCATCAGTAGCACAGGCAGGAAATATTGAAAATGGTAGATGGAGTGCTAATTCAATCAGTTGTTTTATCCTGAATAGGGTCAAGTTTCTTGCATGTTGTTGGAAGTGAACCCATCCAGGCAATGGACAATATTTCCTTACACTCCTGAGTGGGGTCTTATAGATGGTGGACAAGTGTTGGGAAGTCAGAAGGTGGGTTAATCACCACAGAACTTGCAGCATCTGGCAAATTCTTATTGCCACAGCATTTATGTGGCTAGTCCAATTAAGTTTCAGGTCAATAGTAACCCCAGTATGTTGAAAGTGGGGGGAATTCAATGATAGTAATGACATTGAATATCAAGGACAATGGCTAGATTCTTTACAGTTAGGGATAGCCATTGCCTAGCAATTATGAGACAAAAAGTTACTTGTCATTTGACTTCCAAAGTCTGAATGTTGTCCAGGTTTTATTGCATTTAGATATGGACTTTGTCTGTATTTAGGGAGTCAAAAATGGTGCTGAACATTGTGCAATCATCAGCAAAGATCCCCACCTCTGACCGCATGATGGAGGGAAAGTCATTGATGAGGCAGCTGAAGATGTTTGGCTCGAGATATTAACCTGAGGAACTCCTGCAGAGATGTCCCCTGGAGTTGAGGTGGCTAACTTCCAACAATCACGACCATAACCATCTTCCTTTGTGCCAGGTATGACTCCAACCAGTGGACAGTTCTCTCACTGATTCTCATTGACTCATTTTGCTTAGGTTCCTTGATGTCACACTTGGTCAAGTGCAGAGTTGATGTCAAGGACAGTCATTCTCAACTCACTTCTGGAATTCAGCTGCTTTGTCCACTTTATGGTCAAGCAGCAACAGGCCCAGAATTGGATATTGTAAATTGACCCACGGCCAGAGATATTGAGCCTGACAGAAAATTGGCCAAGCTAAATTAAACAGCAGCCAGCAGTGATTGCTTACAGAGAACAGTGGAAACCAAAGTCACAAGATGTCACCAAGGTTCAGGGGAACCAACCTGAGGGCTGTGTATTGGAAAAGTATCAATCAGACTTTCTGGCACCTTGACTTCCAGCCAGTGCCTGAGAATGTGCACTTTCCATCTCCCCAGCATGGCAACAGTGTAGGCTGTTGGCTTGACCCTATTGGATGCTTTGAACCCCTCTCATGACCCCATTCGTCAAAGTCCATAGAACATTCTAGAAGATCTAGGGTGAGGGGGGATAAAAACACACACCTGGAAGCCCTTCTGTTAGTGAAAACCCGTGGCCTCATAGTGGAAGACTGTGTGGCAACCCAAGAAAATCCAACTTGACCTGCAAGACTCGGGTTCGAGGAAGACAGTGAGCCCTACCTTGGAGAGGAAAGAGTTTCCAATGGCCCGCTCAAACACATGGATCATTGCAGGTCATATCTTTTCTTAGGTGGATACAGCTAGATCAAGTAAAGATTGTGCAAATTTGGAAATGCTCACATCGTGTTTTTAATAAGGAATACTTCATTAATAAAATCGAATTCTGTGTCCATTTGTCTGCCTTACCAACAAGAGCACTTGGGTAAAGTGTTTTTAATACACAAACTGGTCAAAACGTCCAATGCACAGCCAACAATGATTGGACAAAGGCTGTAATGAAATCAGGAGCCAAGTGGCCTTGGCAGAACTCAGACTAGTGACATTGAGCATGCTATTCCTTTGCAAGTGCTGCTTTATAGCACTGCCATGACCCTTCCATCATAGAGTCACAGAGATGGACAGCATGGAAAGAGATCCTTCAGTCCAACATGCCAAAGCTGACCAAATATCCCAAATTAATCTAGTCCCATTTGCCAGCAATTGACCCATTTCCCTCTAAACCCTTTCTATTCATGTGCCCATCCAGATGCCTTTTAAATGTTATAACAGTACTAGCCCCCACCACTTCCTCTGGTAGCTCATTTCAAACACGCACCACCCTCTGCGTGATAAAGTTGCCCCTTAGGTCTCTTTTAAATCTTTCCCCGCTCACCTTAAACCTATGCCCTCCACTACCCTAGGGAAAAGACCATGGCTGTTCATTGTATCCATCTCCCTCATGATTTTATAATCCTCTATAAGATCACCCTTCAGCCTCTGATACTCCAGCAAAAATAGCCCTCGTCTATTGATCCTCTCCATATAGGTCAAATCCTCCAACCCCGGCAACATCCTTGTAAATCTTTACTGAACCTTTTCAGGTTTAACAATATCTTTCCTATAGCAGGGAGACCAGAATTAAATGCAGTATTCCAAAAGTAGCCTAACGAATGTTCTGTACAGCCACAACATGACCTCCAACACCTATGTTCAATACACTGTCTAATAAAGGCAAGTATACCAAAGCTGTGATAGTAGGAACTGCAGATGCTGGAGAATCCGAGACAACAAGGTGCAAGGCTGGATGAACACAGCAGGCCAAGCAGCATCATAGGAGCAGAGAGGCTGACGTTTCGGGCCTAGACCCTTCATCAG
>NW_025974671.1:0-8373 GCF_021869965.1 Rhincodon typus
ACAGATGCTGCCAGACCTGCTGAGCTTTTCCAGCCACTTTTTGTTTTGTTTCCCGATTTACACCTCCCCCGTTTTTTCCATTTTTAATTTCGCAGAGTCAGAGGTACCTGACCCAAAGCTAAACTACTTCAGGAGGAGCGAGAAGGAAAAGAACAGCCTGTTTCCTTGGAAGCAGAGGGGGAGTGATACAGTGATTGTAACGAGGTCAGCCAGGTGGACCTCATAGAATATGAGCCCTGGCTGACAGATGAAAACAAGAGTGTCAGATATCCTGCTCACGCTGAGTGTTGGATCAGTGTCAGGTCTCTCGTCATGTAAGTAAAGGGTGACTTGGTGACGGGGTACCAGCATCTGTGGAGTTACTTCAATTTTCTAGACTAATAACTGGAATGAATGGATTGCCTTTATTAGGAAAGGCTGGTCAGGCGAGGTCTGTACCCTCAGGAGTTTAAAAGAGTCAGAGGTGAACTGAAACATACAAGATCCTGCAGGGACTTGACTGGGTGTGTGTTGAAAGGGTTCCTCTCATGGGGAAATATGGAACTAGAAGTCACAGTTTAAAAGTAAATAAAACAGTTGAGGTGATTTTTTTTTCATCTCAGAAGATCCTGAGCCTTTGAAACTCTCTTCCTGTAAAAGTGCTGGAAGCAGTATTTTTCAATGTTTTTGAGGCAGAGGTGGAGAGATTCAGAGTGAACAGGTGAAAGGTTATTGGGAGTCAGCATGAATGTGGTTTTGAGGTGACAATTAGATCAGCTATGATCTTACCAAATAGTGGCACAGGCCTGAGGCCTGATTGGTTACTCCTCCTCTTATCCGTATGCCTCTATGGCACAAAGAAAATTCCAAATTTGTAAAGAGGAGGCAATTATTAGATTTAATAGAAGGAAGCAAGTATTTCCTAAGATAGATAGATGTTATGATCTGATGGTTTCTATACGAGGAGAATAAAGGAATGAGATGATGACATTGAACGTATACATTTCTACAGCTTTCAAGTCATAAATTGTCCTTTAGAACATTGAACATAGAACTGTACAGCACAGGAACGGGTCCTTCAGCCCACAATGTTGTGCTAAATATGATGCCAAATTAAACTAATCCTTTATGCCTACCCTTGGTCCATAATCCTCTGTTCCTTGCATATTTATGTACTTATCAAAAGCCCCTTAAATGCCTCTATTGTATCTGCCTCCACCAACCCCCTGGCAGCACGTTCCACACACCTGTCACTTTGTGTTTTTTTAAAAAAAAACTTGCCTCCATGTCTCCTTTGAGCTTTCCCCTCTCTCCTTACACACCCCCCCCCAAGTATTAGACATTTCAATTCTGGGAAAAAGATTCTGACCATCAACCCTCTCTATGCATCTCATGATTCTATAGACTTCTATCAAATCTCCCCTCAGCTTCCACCGCTCCAGAGAAAACAACTTGAGTCTTTCTAGCCTCTCCTTATAGTTCATACCTTCTAATCCAGGCAGCATCCTGGTAAACCTCTTCTGCACCCTCTCCAAAGCCTCCACATTCTTCCTGTAATGTGGTGACCAGAATTAAACACAATACTCTAAGAGTGGCCTCACCTAAGTCTTATAAAGCTGCAACGTGACATCCTGACTCTCGTACTCAATCCCACACCAACAAAGGCAAGCATGCCATATGCCTTCTTTCCCATCCTATCTACTTGTGTGGCCACTTTCAGGGACCTATGGACTTGAACCCCAAATTCCCTCTGTACATCAATGCTGTTTAGAGTCCTGCCATTAACTGTATACTTTTCCTTAACATTTGATCTTCCAAAGTGCAGCACCTCACACTTACCCGGATAAAACTCCATCTGATTCTTCTCTGTCCATATCTGCAACTGATGATTATCCTGCTGTATCCCTTAACAACCTTCTATACTAAACACAATTCCACCAATCTTTGTATTGTCTGCAAACTTACTAACCCACCCATTTACATTTTCATCCAAGTCATTTATATATTTATCACAAACAGCATAGGTCCCAGTATGGGTCCCTGTGGAACACCAGTAGTCATGGACCTCCAGCCTGAAAAACACCCTTCCACTAATACCCTCTGTCTTCTATGGACAAGCCAATTCTGAACCCACGCAGCTAAGTCACTGTGGATCCCATTCATGTTAATCTTCTGGATGAGCCTACCATGAGGGACCTTGTCAAAAGCCTTACTAAAATCCATGTAAACAACATCTACTGCTCTACCCTCATCAATCACATTTGTCACCTCCTCGAAAAATTCAATCAAGTTAGTGACACATGACTCGCCCCACACAAAGCCATGCTGACTGTCGTAATTAGGCCTTGCTTTTCCAAATGTATGTAATCCTATCCCTAAGGATAGTCTCCAATAACTTCACAACTACCGAAGTGAGATTCACCGGTCTGTAGTTTCCTGGATTATCCCTATTTCCCTTTTTGAGCAGAGGAACGATATTAGCTATTCACCAGTCATCCAGGACCTCTCCAGTGGCTAGCAAAGATATGAAGATATTGGTTAAGGCTCGAGCAATCTCCCCTCTTGCCCTGTCTATAACCTGGGGTAGATACCATTGGGCCCTGGGGACTTATCCACCTTAATGCACTTTAAGAGATCCAACACCACTTCTTTCTTGATCTCAAAATGCCTGAGTATATTAGCATGCTCCACACTAATCTCATTATCGTCCACAGCCTTTGCCTGGGTGAATACTGATGCAAAGTACTCATTTAAGGTCTTGCCTACATTGTCTGCCTCCAAGCACAAGTTACCTCCTTTATCCTTGAGTGGTCCTACACTTTCCCTAGTTATCCTCTTGTTTTAATGTATCTATAGAATGCCCTCTTTAACCCTACTTGTCAAGGTCATTCATGGCCCCTCCTTGCTCCCCTAGTTCTCTATTTGAGTTCTTTCTTGCTTTCTTTATATTCCTCACAGGTCCTGTTCAATTTTAGCTTCCTAGACATTATGTATGCTTCTTTTTTCCTTTTTGACTAAATTCATAACCTCCCTCGTTATCCAAGGGTCCCTTACCTTGCTGTCCTTGTCCTTCCTCCTTACAGGAACATTCCAGTCTTGAACTCTCCCCAGTGGGTCTTTAAATAGTTCCCGCACGTCAAATGTGGACTTGCCTGATAACAGCTCCTCCAAATTAACACTCCTTAGCTCCTGCCTGATAATTTGCCCTGACTCAATTTAGTCCCTTCCCGCAAGGTCCTGACTTATCCTTATTTATGGGTATCTTAAAAATTAAGGACTTCTGATCACTGTTCCCAAAATGCTGTCCCACTGAAAGGTCAGTCACCTTGCCAGGCTCATTAGCCAATGCAAGGTCCAGTATGGTCCCTCCTCAAGATGGTCTATCCACATACTATTTCATGGATGCACCTAACAAATTCTGCCCCTCTAAGCCTCTTTCTCCAAGGAAGTCAAAGTCAATATTGGGGAAGTTGAAGTCGCCCACTATGACAACCCTGCTTATTGCATCTTTCCATAATATGCCTACTTATTTGTTCCTCAATGTCTCGGTGGCTGTTGGCAGGTCGATAGAATAATCCTATCAGAGTGATTGCACCCATCTTATTTTTGAGCTCTACCAATATTGCCTCAGTGGATAAGCCCTCCAGCACGTCCTCTCCAAGTGCAGGTGTAACATTTTCCCCCTGATTAGTAATGCAACTCCTGCACCTCTTTTACGTTTCTCTTTATCTTGTCTAAAACAACGGAACCCCGGAACATTGAGCAGCCAGTCCTGTCCCTCACTCAACCACGTCTCTGTAATTGCCACAACATCATAGTCCCATGGACTGTTGCAGGCTCTAAGCCCATCTGCCTTACCCTTAATAATCTTTGCATTGAAATAAACACACTTCTGACCATCAGCCTCATTGTGTTTATTTATGTGTCTCTGCCGGTCCTTCCTTTCCGATTTACTGGCCCCAACACATACTTTCCCCTCAATCCCTCCACTTATGGACCTGCTGCACTAGTTTCCAGGCCCCTGTCACTCTAGTTTAAATCCTTTCGAGCAGCACTGGTGAACCTCCCTGCAAGGGTATTGGTTTCCCTCTGGTTTAGGTGCAACCTGTCCCTCTTGTATAGGTCACCCCTGACCCAGAAGAGTTCCCAATGATCCAAAAACCTGAAACTCTGGCCCCTGCACCAGATCCTTAGCCGTGCTTACAAGTGCCCTATCTTTCTATTCCTTGCCTCACTAGCTTGTGGTACCGGTAATAATCCAGAGATTTTGGATTGGATTCTGATAAATGTCATTCAGATATGTAAGAAAGTGAGACAGAGTTAAAGTATGTACCTGCAAACCCTTCAGTCTTGTATCAGTTGTGAGCGAATTACTGAAATCTGTCATCAAAGAAATATGGATGGAATTTTATAAACTTCTGAGAGACAAGGACTACGGCGAGATTTGGGCAGAATCGGACCTGAAGTCTGTTGAGCCCTACCTTAATATTGTATGTGAGCAACTCACTTCATCTTCATGCTTTTGACTAGTGGGGTGACAATCTCCTCACGAGGCAATGGTGAGTTACCAATTAAGGGGATCTTTAGCTTGTTAAACACTTTACTAACAGACCAACTCACCTGATTAATATTTAGCATCCTATCTTACTAAACAAGCTGAACAAGCTTGACATGGAGAATTCTCAACGTGAAAATCAGAGCCAGTAACTCAGAACTTCAGCTCACTGCTTGTTCCATGTAACTCCATGCTGATAAGACCAAACAGTATCTCAAGGCATGATCCATGGGCACTTACCCCCTCATCCACAGACTGTGGCATCCAATATTTGCCAAACCACACCACACGATCACTGCACCACTCTGATGCACTGCAGGGTCCACCAGCAACTAGCATTGAAAGGTGGCAGCAGCAGCAAGTAAATTTAACATGCAGGAACAGGCACCCAGCTCACAGACTGCATCAGGCTACATCTCAGAGTTGTTCTCGTGCCCTCTTAGTGCACGCTCACTTAATGCCTATCTGCAGGCTCACACCATCCATATCTTGGTTTGCAATGCCAGTTAGCACACACCTTTGCTGGTTATCAGCCCTGCGGCAAGGTGACAAACACCTTGTTTTTCAGAGGTGTACCATGTCAATCTCACACCTGCCCCATGTGCCAGCTCATGGATGTACCTGTCAGGCACGGGGACCCAACACAGTAAGTCAAGGGCAGCCTCCTGTACCAATCCAGGGGCTGGACCATGGTTAGGCATCTGTTCAGGGTGGTCTTGGGAAGGGGATGTCTAGAGTGGGTGTGGGGTCGGTTCCAGTGTCAGGAGCATCCTACCTTGAGCATGACTGCCATTGCTGCCTCATATGCCAGGGCTGGAGGGTAGGTGAAGACACAGGTAGATAGTGGGCAAATGTGTGACTAATGCAGTCTAATGTGGATAGATGTGAGGTTACCCACTTTGATAACAAAAACAGGAAGGCAGATGACTATCTGAATGGCTATAAATTGAGAGAGGGGAATATGCAGTGAGATGTGGGTGTCCTTGTATGTCTGTCGCTGAAGGTAAACACACAGGTCCAGCAGGTGGAAAAGAAGGCAGATGGTATGTTGGCCTTTTGTAGTGAGAAAATTTGAATAGAGGAGCAGGGATGTCTACCTGCAATTATATAAGGCCTTGGTGAGACCACAACGGAATACTGTGTGCAGTTTTGATCTCCTTATCTGAGGAATGATGCTCTTGCTACAGAGGGAATTCAGCAAATATATAGCAGACTGATTCCTGGGATGGTGGGATTGACTTTTAAAGAGATTTGAAATCTGTTTGGATTATATTAACTGGAGTTCAGAAGAATGAGGGGGAATCTCATAGAAACCTATAAAATTCTAATGGGACTAGACAGGGTAAATGCAGGAAGGATGTTCCCGATGACCAGGGAGTCTAGAACAAGGGGTCGTAGTTTAATGATACAGGGTAAACCAATTAGGCCTGAGATGCGAAGAAATTTCTTCACCCAGAGAGTGGAGAGCCTGTGGAATTTTCTATCATGGAAAGCAGTTTAGGATGAAACATTGTATAATTTCAAAAAGGAGTTGGATATAGTACTTGGATTTAAATGGAAAACGCAGGGACACTCTATTGAGTTGGATAATTAGCCATGATCATGATGACTGGGAGACCAGGCTCACAGAGCCAAATGGCCAAATGGGTCCCAAATTGCTGACCATCGTAATGTACCTCTTTGCATCATATGTCACTGACCAACTCATTAACAGTAATGCTTTTGAATACAAAGCCCATGGAACAATAAGGAAGTTGTAGGAAAAGAGTCAATGGTGTTGGCAGCACCCAATGCCTTGTCACTGCTCCCCTGCTCCCACACAGTGCAGTAAGCTGCAGCACAGACAATAATCCTGGAACCTTGCCTGAGGATACTAAATGTTGTAACAATGCATTCCAGACCATGGATGCCACACTGATTGGGGTGGAGATCTCAAACCAGGTTGTCAGTGTCTGCTGTCGTGGTCTTCTCTTTTGGCCCTCTGGGAAGAGGTCACCCGTGATCTGCAACACCCGGTTTCCCAGGACTTCCAGGTCGCTGCTGGAGAATTGCAGTACAATCTTCCACTTATCTGAAATCTTCCTTCTGAATATGTGTGACTGAGCAAAGGCAGATTCACAATGCCAGTGCTCACCAACCTTTTCAAGATGATGCTGGCAGCAAAGATGCAGCTTTTCCAACATATATCCTCTGAGCAGGCAGTTGTTCTGGGAACAGCACATGTAAGATAAGGCTGGAATCAGACATGAGGGATGCTGTAGGGGTGGGGTTGCTAATTAATGCAGTGTTTTTGGTAAGGTACAGTTTAAGAACTCACTAGGCTTCGCAGTGAAAAAGCCTCTGACAAACTCCACACAACTTGGACTTAGCCAAACAAATATACAATTCAGTCAAGTGTGACTGAGCAGTCGGACAAGTTTGAGTTGACCAGTGAAAATTATCAAAAATTTGTGAAAGATTCATGTCATATCTGACAAATTCTTGCTGAAATTCAGAAGGGGTCACTAAGGTTTTTCAAGCTCTTTGACCAAGTTTTCGACCATTTATCTTGCTGCACCTTCAGTGTTTATGAGAAAGGTCTGACACATAAAGGAGGTCAGAACAGTAGGTCATGGGGCTAAAACACAAACTCTGTTTCTCTTTCTCTGGATTGTTGTCTGACTAGCTGAGTATTTTCTGTTTTTATTTTAATTTAAATTAAGTTGGTTATGTTAAAAGCAAGAATTCTACCTTTATAATCTACTAACTTTTTGAAATCATTTTGTTAAAAGCTGATAGCTACTAAATAGAAAATTCTACTTTTATCGCGTAATCAAGGTAAATTGCTTAAAGATAGAATACAGATGCAATTCAGAAAGAGTAAGTTATTAATCTACATTTTTAGTTCCCATGCCATGATTTAAGCAGGCTTTATAATGTAGATTTTCTATCATGATTCATAATCTGTAATGTAAAACTAGTAGTGATTAATCTTATAAACTTTGCCTCTGCACGATAGAATCAAATTAGATAGAATAAGAGGGAAGTTGTGTGGTTAATTCATTACAAGACTTGAATATATTTGAAGATAATATGACATTATAAACTTATTATAAAATAGGCTTTGAATTACCACAGAGAGAGTGGTTCGAGGCTAATTAGGGTCAGGACAAGCCAGGATCCTTGTGTGGCCAAACCCCCTCATGCCCTATTGCGGAGCCACAAACCAAGCAGCACATTCTTTAACAGTCGCCCTCTATAGATCATGGGAAAGATTAATCGCTTTAATCTTAGCAAATGAGAAGGCAATCATTTGGCTTTAG
Source organism: Rhincodon typus (assembly GCF_021869965.1). NCBI lineage: Eukaryota > Metazoa > Chordata > Chondrichthyes > Orectolobiformes > Rhincodontidae > Rhincodon > Rhincodon typus. The sequence continues at coordinate 7,837 of NW_025974671.1, forward strand.
GGAAATAATTAATATAATTTAAAGTCTTTTACAAATATTTATCAAGCCAGGAATCAAATTATTAACATTTGGAATTAGTATTATGTACTTTCACAAGAAACATTCAAATGCAACATTAATTTAAAAAAACATTTAAATAATGAACATAGTGGCTCTGTGTGAAAACATGGACAGATTGAAATGGTGAGTAATCCTTCCACTTTCTGATATTTGGAGAATCCAGTGGCAAATTGTCAAGTTCTGTAGGCCACAATGCAGCAGGGAAATTAGAGCTTTTGATAAGGCAAAGAAGGGGGAAAACAAGAGAAAAATTCAACCAAAATAATAATGTAAATGAGGTACATTCTCATTAGATTGGGAGGTGTTTGGATTGTTGCTGATAGGATTTAAGGGATTAAATAATGTGGCATAGAGTTTCACCATGTTTAAGCAGGGGACACATCCTGCAGTTCAAAAGGTGGAAAATCAGTTCAAAACTACTATGTGGAAACTGAGATAACAAGGTGTAGAGCTGGATGAACACAGCAGGACAAGCAG
>NW_025974672.1:0-948 GCF_021869965.1 Rhincodon typus
GGAAACAAAGTCCGCGAATGAGTGGTCAGTAAAGTTATGAATGAATGAGAGCGCGAAAGTGGTCATATGGAGAGCCTGTGGGTGCATTGGTAAAGAGAATCTTGAGTACAACAGTAAAGAGGCTTATGATATAGTGTCACACAAAAACCACAGAAAAGGATATTTTACGGCGATTGACTCTGTATTACGAAAGACACGCCAACCAGACTCCGGAAGCCTTGTTCAGTGCTAACCGATATGAGTAAACAGGGCAGACCACAGGATATTCAGGGGCAAAGGTTATAAGATAAGCAAGTGACCACATAAGCGAACGGCGACCGCGTGTTTGAATCCGACTGGTAAATATGTGACACACAACCATTTGATCTAACTGACTGCCCAGTTAATTGAAAACCGAAGGAACTGCAGATGCTGTAATTCAGGAACAAAAACAAAATTGGAAAAGCTTAGCAGGTCTGGCAGCTTTTGTGAAGGCAAAAACAGTTAACGTTTAGGTTTGTGTACAGGGTACTCTGTGTTTTGGATTATTTACAGGGGCCTCTGTTTTAGGGTTTCCTTACAGAGGTCTCTGTGTTTTATTGAATCAGAGATAGTAGGAACTGCAGATGCTGGAGAATCCGAGACAACAAGGTACAGAGCTAGATGAACACAGAAGGCCAAGCAGCATCATAGGAGCAAAAAGGCTGACGTTTCGGGCACAGACCCTTCATCAGAAATGGGGGAAGGGAAGGGGGTTCTGAAATAAATAGGGAGAGACGGGGAGGAGGTTAGAAGATGGATAGAGGAGAAGATAAGTGGAGAGGAAACAGACAGGTCGAAGAGCCGGGGATGGAGCCAGTAAAGGTGTCTGCAGGTGGAGAGTTAGGGAGGGGATAGGTCAGTCCAGGGAGGATGGACAGGTAAAGGGGGCGGAATGAGGTTAGTCGGGAAGAGATGTGGGTGCGGCTG
>NW_025974672.1:1048-8372 GCF_021869965.1 Rhincodon typus
TTGTGAAATCCACATTGATACCATTGGGCTGCAGGGTTCCCAAGCGGTATATGAGTTGCTGTTCCTGCAACCTTCGTTGTGGCACTACAGGAGGCCCAGGATGGACATGTCGTCTGAGGAATGGGAGGGGGAGTTCAAATGGTTCGCGACTGGGCGGCGCAGTTGTTTAGTGCGACCCGAGTGTCGGTGTTTTGCAAAGCAGTCCCCAAGCCTCCACTTGGTTTCCCCAATGGAGAGGAGGCCACAACGGGTACAGCAGATGCAGTATACCACGTTGGCAGATGTGCAGGTAAACATCTGCTTAATGTGGAAAGTCTTTTTGGGACCTGGGATGTGGGTGAGGGAGGAGTTATGGGAGCAGTTGTCGCAGGGAAAAGTGCCGGGTGTGGTGGGGCTGGAGGGGAGTGTGGAGCGGACAACCGAGTCACGGAGAGAGTGGTCCCTCCGGAAAACAGATAAGGGTGGGGAGGGAAAGATGCCGTTGGTGGTGGGGTCGTATTGCAGAAGGCGAAAGTGTTGGAGAATCTACCAGACCTGTTGAGCTTTTCCAGCAACTATGTTTTTCTTCCTGATTTTGCTGCATCCGCAGTTCCTTTGGTTTTAACTGTGTTTTAGTGTATGTATACAGGGGGCTCTGTATTTCAAGGTTTTACACTGGGGCGCCTGTGTTTTAGGGTTTATTAACCAGTGGCTGATGAAGTTGTTTTGACTAACGTGCGAGAAAAGCATATCAGAAGACTAAAATCTCACTTTCACCAGATGACCTAACTTTTGATGCTGGTTAAATTAAAATGCTTATTTTAGCGAGTTAAGCACGTCAGAAGCCAAAAATCTGAAATTCACCAAATGACACAATTTTTTATGTTCGTTTGACTAACATGCTTATTTGGGTGAGATAAGCATTTCAGAAGATCAAAATCTCAACTTCACAAAATGACTCAACTTTTGATGTTGTTTTGACGAACGTGCTTATTTCAGCGACATAAGCATATCAGAAGACTAAAATCTAACTTTCACCAGATGACCCAACTTTTGATGCTGGTTGAATTAAAATGCATATTTCAGCGAGTCAAGCACCTCAGAAGCCAAAAATCTGAACTGTAGCAAATGAGTCATTTTTTTATGGTGGTTTGACTAACATGCTCATTTGAGCGAGTTCAGCACTTCAGAAGATCAATATCTCAACTTCACCAAATGCCAAAACTTTTGATATTGTTTTGACGAACGTGCTTATTTCAGAGAGGTCGGCATAGCGGAAGACCAAAATCTCAATTTCAACAAGACAGTCAACATTTTTATGCTGTTTTGTCTAACATGCTTATTTCCGTGGGAAAAGCACTTCAGAAGTCCAAAATCTGAACTTCACTCAATGACTCAAATTTTGATGTTGGATTGACTAACAAGCTTCCTCCCGTGAAATAAACACTTCAGAAGTGAACAATCTCGACTTCACCAAATGACACAACTTGTGATGTTGTTTTGAGTAACATGCGTATTTGAGTGAGATAAGCACTCAGAAGACCAAAATCTGAACTTCACCAAATGACTTATTTTTTTTTATGCTGTTTTGACTAACATGCTTCTTTCACTCAGATAAGCACAACAAAAGACCAAAATCTGAACTTCAACAAATGATTCAAGTTTTGATGTTGGTTAGACGAACATGCCTAAGTGAGTGAGATAAGCACTTCAGAAGTCAAAAATCTCAACTTCACCAAATGCTTTTATTTTTAATGCAGTTTTTACTAACATGCTTATTTCAGCGATTTAAGCACTTCAGAAGGCTCAGATCTCAACTTCACCAAATGACTCAACTTTTGATGCTGTTTGGAATAAAATGCTTATTTCAGCCAGTTAAGCTCTTCAGTAGGCCAACATCTGAACTTCACCAAATCAATCAAGTGTTGATGTCGGTTTAACTAACATGCTTATTTCAGTGAGATAAGCACTTCAGAAATCAAAAATCTCAACTTCACCAAATGACTCAACTTTTCATGTTGTTTTGACTAACGCGCATATTTCAGCGACATAAGCATAACAGATTAATAAAATCTCAACTTCACCAGGTGACCTGACTTTTGATGCTCTTAAAGTGACAATGCTTATTTCAGCGATTTAAGCACTTCAGAAGCCAAAAATCTGAACTTCATCAAATGACACAATTTTTTATGTTCGTTGGACTAACATGCTTATTTCAGCGAGTTGAGCACTTCAGAAGGTCAAAATCTCAACTTCACCAAATGACTCAACTTTTGATGTTGTTTTGACTAACGTGCGTATTTCAGCGAGATAAGCATATCAGACGACCAAAATCTCAATTTCACCAAGACACTCAACTTTTGATGTTGGTTTGACTGAAATGCTTATTTCAATGAGATAAGCCCTTCAGAAGTCAAAAATCTCAACTTCACTAAATGACTGCAGTGTTGATGCTGTTTTGACTAACATGCTTATTTCACTCAGATAAGCACTTCAGAAGACCAAAATCTGAACTTCACCAAATGACTCAAGTTTTGCTGTTGTTTTGACTGACATGCTTATTTCAGCGAGATAAGCGTATCAGAAGACTAAAATCTCACCTTCACCAGATGACTTAACTTTTGATGCTGGTTAAATTAAAATGCTTATTTCAGCGAGTGGAGCACCTCAGAAGTCAAAAATCTGAACTTCACCAAATGACTTGATTTTTGATTCTGGTTGGACTAAAATGCTTATTTCAGTGGGATAAGCACTTCAGAAGTCAACAATCTCAACTTCACCAAATGACTTGATTTTTGATGCTAATTCGACTAAAATGCTTATTTCAGTGAGTTAAGCACTTGAGAAGCCTAAAATCCGAACTTCAACAAATGACTCAATTTTTAATGTTGTTTTGATTAACATGTTTATTTGAGTGAGATAAGCACTTCAGAAGTCAAAAATCTCAAATTCACCAAATGACTCAACTTTAGATGTTGTTTTTACTAACATGCTTATTTGAGTGAATATAGCACTTCGGAAGGCAAAAATCTCAACTTCACCAAACGGCATAATTTTTGATGCTGGTAGGATTAAAATTCTTATTTCAATGAGATAAGCACTTCAGAAGACGAAAATCTGAACATCACCAAATGACGCAAGTTTTGATGTTAGATTGACTAACATACTCATTTCAGCGAGTTAAGCACTTCAGAAGATCAAAGTCTGAACTTCACCAAATGCCACAACTTTTGATTTTGTTTTGACTAACGTGCTTATTTCAGCGATATAAGCATAGCAGAAGACCAAAATCTCAACTTCAACAAGACACTGAACTTTTGATGTTGTTTTGACTAATATGCTTATTACAGTTTGAAAAGCACTTCAGAAGACAAAAATCTGAACTTCACTAATTGACTCAAATTTTGATGTTGGATTGACTAACAGGCTTCCTCCAGTGACATAAACACCTCAGAAATGAAGAATCTCGACTTCACCAAATGACTCAACTTTTGATGTTGGTTGGATTCAAATTCTTATTTCACCGAGATTAGCACTTCAGAAAATCAAACTCTCAGCTTCACCGAATGACTTCATTTTTTATGCTGTTTTGACTAACATACTTATTTCAGTAAGATAAGCACTTCAGAAAACCAAAGTCTGAACTTTACCAAATGACTCAAGTTTTGATGTTGTTTTGACTAACATGCTTAGTGAGAAAAGCACTTCAGAAATCAAAAATCTCAACTTCACCAAATGACTCAACTTTTAATGCTGGTTGGATTAAAATGTTTATTTCAGCGAGTTAACCACTTCAAAAGACCAAAATCTGAACTTCACAAATTGACTCAAGTTTTGATATTTGTTTAACTAACATGCTAATTTGAGTGAGATAAGCACTTCAGAAGTGAAACATCTCAACTTCACCAAATGACTTAATTTTTGATGGTGTTTTGACTGATCAGCTTATTTCAGCGAGATTCACGTATCAGAAGACTAAAATGTCAAATTCACCAAATAACCTAACTTTTGATGCTGCTTTGACAAAAATGCTTATTTCAGTGGCATAAGCACCTCAGAAGTCAAAAATGTCAACTTCACCAAATGACTCTAGTTTTGATGTTGGTTTGACTAACATGCTCATTTCAGTGAGATAAGCACTTCAGAAGTCAAAAATCACAACTTCACAAAATGACTTAATTCTTTATCCTGTTTTGACTGACGTGTTTATTTCAGCGAGATAAGCATATCAAAAGACTAAAATGTCAACTTCACCAAATGACCTAACTTTTGATGCTGGTTTGACTAACATGCTTATTTCAGTGATGTAAGTACCTCAAAAGTCAAAAATTTCAACTTCACCAAATGACTCAAATTTAGATGTTGTTTTGAATAACGTGCTTATTTCAGCGAGATGAACATATCAGAAGGATAAAATCTCAAATTCACCAAATGACCTAACTTTTGATGCTGGTTGGATTAAAATTCTTATTTCACCGAGATAAGCACTTCAGAAAATCAAACTCGCAGCTTCACCGAATGACTTCATTTTTTATGCTGTTTTGACTAACATACTTATTTCAGTAAGATAAGCACTTCAGAAAACCAAAATCTGAACTTCCCCAAATGACTCAAGTTTTGATGTTGTTTTGACTAACGTGCTTATTTCAGTGAGAAAAGCACTTCAGAAATCAAAAATCTCAACTTCACCAAATTACTCAACTTTTGATGTTGTTTTCACAAATGTGCTGATTTCAGTGAGATGATCAAATCAGAAGACTAAAATCTCACCTTCACCAGATGACCTAACTTTTGATGCTGGTTAAATTAAAATGCTTATTTCAGCGAGTTTAGCACCTCAGAAGTTAAAAATCTGAACTTCATCAAATGACTTGATTTTTGATTCTGTTTAGACGAACATGCTCATTTCTGCGAGTTAAGCACTTCAGAAGATTAAAATCTGAACTTCATCAAATAATGCAATTTTTTATGTTCGTTTGACTAACATGTTTATTTCAGCGAGTTAACCAATTCAGAAAATCAAAATCGAAACTTCACCAAATGACTCATCTTTTGATGTTGTTTTGACTGACGTGCTTATTTCAGCGAGATAAGCATATCAGAAGACCAAAATCTCAGTTTCACCAAGACACTCAACTTTTGATGCTGGTTTGAATAAAACGCTTATTTCAGCGAAATAAGCACATCAGAAGACTAAGATCTAAACTTCATCAAATGATCTAACTTTTGACGTTGATTTCGCGAAAATGCTTATTTCAGTCAGATAAGCACTTCAAAGGTCAAAAATCTCATCCTCACCAAATGACTTTAATGGAGATGTTGTTTTGACTCACATGCTTATTTCAGTCAGATAAGCACTTCAGAAGTCAAAACTCTCATCTTCACCAAATGACTTTACTGTTGATGTTGTTTTGACTGACATGCTTATTTGAGTCAGATAAGCACTTCAGAAGTCAAAAATCTCAACTTCGCCAAATGACTAAATTTTCCATGCTGTTTTGACTAACATACCAGCTTATTTCAGTGAGATAAGCACTTCAGAACACCAAAACCTGAACTTCACTAAATGACTCAAATTTTGATGCTGGATTGACGAACAGTCTTCCTCCAGTGAAATAAGCACTTCAGACGAGAAGAATCTCGAATTCACCAAATGACTCAACTTTTGATGTTGTTTTGAGAAACATGCATATTTGATTGAGATAAGCACTTCAGATGGCCAAAATAATAACTTCACCAAATGACTCAATTTTGATGTTGGTTAAACTAACATGCTTACTTGAGTGAGATAAGCACTTCAGAAGTCACAAATCTCAACTTAATCAAATGGTATAATTATAATGCTGGTTTGAATAACATGTTTATTTCAGTGAGACAAGCACATCAGAAGACCAATATCTGAACTTCACCAAATGAGTTAGATTTTTATGTTGGTTTCAATGACATCCTTATTTCATTGAGATAAGCATGTCATTCAAACCAACATCAAAAACTAACATTTTTGTTGAAGTGAGATATTGGTCTTTTGAAGTGCTTATCGGGGTTAAATAAGGATGTTAGTCAAAACAGCGTTAAATATTATTTCAGATGGTGAAGTTGAGATTTTTGATTTCTGAAGTGCTTATCTCACTGAAATAAGCATTTTAGTCCAACCAGCGTCCAAAGTTAGGGCCTTGGGTGAAGTTGAGATTTTTGACTTCTGAAGTACTTAACTCACTCAAATAAGCATGTTAGTCAAACGAACATAAAAAAATGTGTCATTTGATGATTTTCAGATTTTAATTTTCCGAAGTGCTTCACTCAGAAATAAGCATTTTAGTCCAACCAGAATCAAAAATCAAATCATTTGATGAAGTTCAGATTTTTGGCTTCTGAGGCGCTTAAATCTCTGATATAAGCATTTTAATTTAACCAGTATCAAAACTTCGTTCATCTGGTGAAGGTGAGATTTTAGTCTTCCGATATGCTTATCTCGCTGAAATAAGCACGTTAGTCAAAACAACAACAAACGTTGAGTCATTTGGTGCAGTTCAGATTTCGGTATTCTGATGTGCTTATCTTACTGAAATAAGCATGTTAGTCAAAACAGCATTAAAAATTAAGTCATTTGTGTGAAGTTGAGATTTTTGACTTCTGAAGTGCTTATCGAACTCAAATAAGCATGCGAGTCTAACCAACAGCAAAAATTGAGTCATTTGTTGAAGTTCAGATTTTGGTCTTCTGAAGTGCTTATCTGAGTGAAATATACATGTTAGTCAAAACAGCAAAAAAAAAAAGTCATTTGGTGAAGTTCAGATTTTGGTCTTCTGAAATGCATATCTCACTCAAATATGCACGTTATTCAAAACAACATCAAAACTTGAGTCATTTGGTGAAGTCGAGATTCTTCAATTCTGAAGTGCTTATTTCACTGGAGGAAGCCTGTTAGTCATCCAACATCAAAATATGAGTCATTACTGAAGTTCAGATTTTGGTCTTCTGAAGTGCTTTTCCCACTGAAATAAGCATGTCAGTCAAAATAGCATCAAAAGTTCAGTGTCTTGTTGAAGTTGAAATTTTGGCCTTCTGCTGTGCTTATCTCGCTGAAATAAGCACGTCAGTCAAAACAATATCAAAAGCAGTGTCATTTGGTGAAGTTGAGATTTTGATCTTTTGAAGTCCTTTTCTCGCAGAAATAAGAATTTTAATCCAACCAGTATCAAAAGTTAGGTCATTTGGTGAAGTTGACATTTTAGTCTTCTGATACGCATATCTCACTCAAATAAGCACGTTAGTCAAAACAGCATCTGCTCCTATGATGCTGCTTGGCTTGCTGTGTTCATCCAGCTGTGCACCTTATTGTCTC
>NW_025974673.1:0-8370 GCF_021869965.1 Rhincodon typus
AGGTTTACCAGGATGTTGCTTGGTATGGGAGATTTTAGCTATGAAGATAGGTTGGATAGATTGGGTTTGTATTGACTGGAATGCAGGAGTTTGAGGGGGTGTCCTGATAAAAGTTTATAAGATTGTGAATGACATGGATAGCGTGGAATGTATGAGGCTTTTTCCCCAGGATGGAGGGGTCAATTACTAGGGGACACAGGTTCGAGATGCAAGGGGCGGGGGGAATGTTTAAATGAGATGTGCGAGGCAAGTGCCTGGAACACACTGCCAGAAGTGGTGGTGGAAGCAGACACAACAGCAGCATTCAAGAAGAACCTGGACGAATACATGTATAGGAAGGGAACAGAGCAATATGAATCCTATAAGTGAAGACAGTTTTGTATGGAAGGGCAAAATGTGTTGACACAGGCTGAGAGGGCTACACCACGACAAACCATTGGTCAAACCACATTTGGAGTATTGTGTTCAGTTCTGGGCACCTTATTTAAGGAGGGATGTTCAAGCCCTAGAGAGAGTTCAAAGGAGATTTATGAGAATGACACCAGGAATTAGAGAATTTTAGGTACAAGGAAAGATTAGACAAATTGGGCTAATTCTCTTTTGAGCAGAGAAAATTAAGGTGTTCAAAATTATGAACAGTTTTGACAGGGAAAAGAAGGATACTCCGTTTCCAGTAGTTAGTATATCAATAACTAGGGATCACAATTTTAAGACTGTCAGCAAAATAGCCAGAGGTGAGATGAGGGGAAACATCTTTATTCAGAGAGTTGTTAGGATGTGGAATGTGTTCCCTGGGAGAGAAGTGGAGGTAGATTTCATAGGTAGTTTCAAAAGAGAGCTGGGTATATATTTGAAAGTGATGAATTAACATGGTTATAGAAAGAGGGCTGTTAAATGAGTTTAGCTGAGTAGCTCTTACGGGAGCTGGGACAGACATGATGGGTTGAATGACCTCCTTTTGTAATGTAAAATTCTACAACTGGGATGGCATGGTCCTTCCAGAAAAAGAGGGAGAAAGACTGAGAAGTTTCTGAAGAGCAAGTTGCATTTTAAAATCTGTTTGGAGTATGTCAAGGTCATTATGAGCAGAACTAATAAAAACAGGATGGTGGGTGAAGCAAAGATAACAAGGTGTAGAGCTGGATGAACACAGCAGGCCAAGCAGCATCATAGGAGCAGGAAGGCTGACGTTTCGGGCCTCGACCCTTCATTTGGGAGGGGACAGCCCAAACATACCCCCACTCACCTAACCTGCTGCAAAACAGGAGGCCGCAGGCAGGGCAGGGGGGAAACACCAATCCTCCCCCTATTACTGAACTAGTGAGGTCATGTCTCGTTTGGGAGGGTTTTTTGACAAGCTGGAGAATCTTTCTGATCGATGATTATATAAACCACACTTTGCACGGAGCTCTCCAGACCAAGGGGCAGAGTGGATATAGTGTGGTGGGGAATGTAAGGGGGTGTATATGAAGGGTACATCTAGCTTCTGATGACATACTCCGCACAGAGCTAACAAGGAACCAAAAGGGTATATGAAGACATTGAGGGGGATACAGCAAATCCTCTGTATCCGCAAAATCACAAATTCGCCTATCCATGCCAATAAAATAAGCAACAACAAAAATCAACATCCAAGGGCAAAAATCAACAATTTTTAAACAAGCTTTGCTTCAAGAGTGATGCAATGGCCTAGTAGTATTATCACTGGACTGTTAATCCAGAGACCCAGGTAATGTTCTGTGGATCTGGGTTCGAATCCTGCCATAGCAGATAGTGGAATTTGAACTTGATTGAAAAAAAATTTGGAATTAAGAGTCCATTGAAGATTGTTGCAAAAACCCATCTCGTTCACTAACGTTCTTTAGGGATGGAAACTGCCACCCATTCCTGGTGTGGCTTACATGTGACTCCAGGCCCACAGCAGTTTGGTTGACTCTCAACTGCCCCCTGGGGCAATTAGGAATGGGCAATAAATGCTGGTCTCGCCAGCGACACCCACACCCCATTTAAAAAAAAACTCAAGTTTCATTATTCGGTGGGGGCGGGCGCGCTTAGGAACAAGAGTTCTCATGGATACGGGCGAATGACTGCATATCAAGTAAAAACCGAGAGAACTGTCGATGCTGTACATCAGGGACGAAAACAGAAGTTGCTGGAAAGGCTCAGCAGGTCTGGCATCATCTGTGAAGAAGAACAAAAATCAGAGTTAACGTTTCGGGTTGGGTGACCCTTCCTCAGAACTGTATATGAAGGACGTGTTCGGTGAGTATATGAAGGAGGGAGGCGTATACAGAAGATTTTATACTGGGGTAGACAAAGGAGTATTGGTGGGGGGGGAATGATATGAAGGGGTATTCGACGGAGGGAGGTGGTATATGAAGCGATACTGATGGTTGGATATGGGGGTATTGATACGGGATGTATACGAAGGGGATTGAGAGTTGTGTATATGGGAGAGGGGGTTACATGGAAGATATACGTGACTCGCTCCTCACCGAGCTCTCAGGACAAGTATTGATGGGGAGGTATATGAAGGGTATTTCTGACCGGCAATGATGTAGGACACGCTCCGCACCGAACCCTCCAGCTGAGCGGCCACCCCCGGGTTCCTAATAACGTACTCCCGGTACCGGAGCAACAAACGCCTCGACGCGTCCACCATGATAGCGCTAACCATCATCGCGCGCGGGAACACTTCCGGGGCATACCGGCTCCATATCCGGGGAATCACGGCTCCGCTCCACACTGATTGGCTGATTCGCTGCCAGCCCGCACACCGGCACCCGATTGGTCAGAACCGGAGCAAGGAGGCAGGGCATCGATGGTCTGAAAATTGGCGCTGAATTCAGATGTACTCCAGTGTGAGACATCTAGTGTCTGACCACGAACCCCCCATGGTTCCAGTGTCTGACCACTAACCCCCCATGGTTCCAGTGTCTGACCCAGTGTGAGACATTCAGTGTCTGACCACTATCCCCCAGTCCATGGTCCAGTCTGTGACTCAGTGTCAGGCACTTCCCTCCATTGTGACCCTCCCCAATGCCCCCCTCACAGTGATCCAGTGTACCCTCCCCAGTGACTCCCCCACAGTGATCCAGTGTGACCCCCCACACCCATTGTGACAACCCCAGCGATCCAGTGTCTGACCGCCACCCCCACGACCAGTGTGCGAGTGCTCAACCCTGCCATGGTCCAGTCTGTGATCCAAAGTGCAACACTGCCCCCCCGGACTTCCCCAAGTCATCCAATGTGTGACACCACCCTCCACCAATGGCCCAGTGAGTGTGTGTGTAGCCCCCTGTGTACCAGCATGTCCACCCATGTTCCAGTGTGTGACCTCTTGCAATCCAATATATGATCCCCAATGACCCAGTGTATGACCCCTGTGATCCAGTGTGTGATTCCCAATGGTCCAGTGTATGACTCCACTGATCCTGTGTGTAAACCTACATGGTAAACCTCAGTGAACTAATGATCCATTAAGAACTTGTAAAGGAGCAATGTGTGCTCCATGATGATCAAATGGTACCCATAATGATCCAGTTATCCAATGTGATCCCGAAGTAACTCAGTCAGAGATAGTAAGAACTGCCGATGCTGGAGTCAGAGATGTAGATAACACAGAGATAACACAGATAGCCAGGTAGCATCAGAGGAGCAGGAAATTTGATGTTTTGGGTCAGGACCCTTCTTCAGAAATGGGGGAGGGGGAAGGGAACTGTGTGTGATCTGACATGGAACATTTGGTGAAATCCACTTCCTACATTCTGAGAGAATGTAACATATATGGAATACTGATCCAACAGTAGTTAGAAGGTAAAATTCAATTCTGTCCAGCGATAGAGAAACACAGTGCTTTTTGCAAGGCTTTTATTAGGTCACTCTGGATAGTTCCTGGGACACTGTTAAGTAGAACAGAAGCAAGAGCAGACTCCATGTTTTAAGTGCAGAATTCTAGCTGTTCCGCAGGGAAGACGTTGAGATGAGTTGACTATCTCCATAGTCAAGGCTCATAAGACATCCTGGGGAGCTGAGAAATTGGGAAGGTTATTGGCTCTGTTTTGGGCAAAGCTATGAGGTGCTGGGAAGAAGCCTGTCAACATGAATACTTTGTTGCAGCTCAGAACGTAGGAGTTGAAAATCCCATAAACAGGATTTGCTTTATATTCTGGGAAAGACTGGAGTTTGCAGTGGGGGCTTGGTGGTTGGGGAATAACACACAGGTGTAGTTCTAGCTTGTTGAAGAGCTAGACTTATGCTTGTAAGTGACGATTGGAGTGGACTCTAGCAAGGTATAGTGTCAGGAAAGCCAGAGACTATTCCTTTGAGGACAATTACAACAAGGGTATTAGTGGAAATAGTAACACTGCTTACTAGTTATAGGCCACCAGTTGATATATAGTCTGATCAGGGTTCTGGGATTATGTCAACGTTTTCCAGGAAATCATGAGCAGTTTGGGAATAGAACAATTGAAGTCAATTGCATATCTTGTGCAAACAAAGTTTGAACTGTTTTTTGTCAGAGGATTTGGATCTGTGCAACTTATAGAGTCATTGAGTTACACAGCACGGACATAGACCGTTCAGTTCAATTCATTCATGCTGACCAGACATCCCAAATTACTCTAGTCCCATTTGCCAGCATTTGGCCCAAATCCCACTAAACCCTTCCTATTCATGTACCCATCCAGATACCTTTTAAAAGTTGTAATTGTACCAGCCTCCAACATTTCCTTGGCAGCTCAATCCATACCCTCTGCATGAAAACATTGCCTCTTAGGTCCCTTTTAAATCTTTCCCCACCTATCTTTAACCTATGCCCTCTAGTTTTGAACTCTCCTACCCTTGGAAAAGACCTTTGCTATTCATCCTATCCATGCCCCTCATTATCTTATAAACCTCTGTAAGGTCACCCCTCAGCCTCCGACTCTCCAGGGAAAATAGCCCCAACCTATTCAGCCCCTCCCTATAGCTCAAACCGTCCAACCCTGGCAACATCCTTCTAAATCTTTTCTGAACCCTTTCAAGTTTAATAACATCTTTCCTATAGCAGGGAGACCAGAACTGAAGGCAGTATTCCAAAAGTGGCCTAACCTATGTCCTGTACAGCTGCAACGTGACCTTCCAACTCCTACACTCAATGCACTGACCAATAAAAGCAATTGTACTAAATGCCTTCTTCACTACCCTGTCTACCTGAGACTCCACTTTCAACAAACTATGAACCGGCACCCCAAGGTCTCTTTGTTCAGCAACACTGTCCAGGACCTTACAATTAAGTGTATAAGTCCTGTCCCTACCAATATGCAACACCTCACATTTATCTAAATTAAACTCCATCTGCCACTCCTCAATCCATCTGATCAGGTCCTGTTGTACTCTGAGATAACCTCCTTCACTGTCCACTACACCACAGTGCCATCTGCAAACTCACTAACCATTCCTCCTATATTCATATCCAAATTGTTGGTATAAATGACAAAAAGCAGTGAACCCAACACTGCTCCTTGCAGCACACTGCTGGTCACAGACAGCCAGACAGAAAAACAACCCTCCACTACCTCCCGCTTTCTTTTATCTTCAAGCCAATTTACAGGATGGAGATTTGGTTGCTCTCTAGTTGTCCACCCATTACCAACTCATTGAAAGTTATAAGAATTAAGTGAATATTTCTTAAACCTACTGGAGGCTATTTGCATTGACTGATGTCATCAGAAATCAAGCAAGATTCAATCCCAAGTACCTGTGATGCTACGCATCATTGAAACTGCTTAAATGAACTGGACAGTTACATCTCTTTTATTTTTCTTTTAATTTATCCCTTAACTGTGTCTGTCTGTCTGAATATATATGTTGGAGCTAATAATCAAAGAAGATTGAGTTTAAATCATGGACATATTTAAATTATTTTGTTCAACTTTGCTCAGCTAAAGCTACTATATTAATAATAAACTGTTAACTGTTTTGTTTAAGCGATGAACTTGGTATCTGGCAATGGTTATTCAACAAATCTGGTTAGGAACTGTTGGAGTCAGGTTGTAGACTTGCTTGTCAAGCTGGTGTGTTTGGTTGCAGACGTTTTGCTAGGTAACATCGTAAGTGCGCCTCCGGTAAAGCGTTGGTGTTCTGTCCCTCTTGTTATTTATATGCCTCGGTTTGCTGGGATGGTTGGCATTACTTCCGGTTGTTTTTCAGTGGTTTGTATATTGGGTCCAGTTCAATGTGTTTGTTGATGGAGTTATACTTCTGATATGTCTCTGATGTATAGTAGGGTGACTGGTGTGTCTGGCTGTGTTGAGACTTCTTGATGTGGTCTGTCATGGAGGTAACAGTGGATTGTGCTTTTTGGGTATCCATTCCTTTTAAAAACGCCATATAAGTGCTCCTGTTCTGCTTTGCACAATTTCGGGTTGCTGCAGTGTGTTGTGGCTCGTTTGAATAATGTCTTGATGCAGCTCCCTTTATGGGTGTTGGGGTGGTTGCTGGAGTAATTAAGTATCTGGTCCGTATGTGTGGTCTTTCTGTGTACGCTGGTCTAGAGGTCTCCATTGTCCTTACGTTCTACCATAATGTCCAGGAAGGGTAGTTGGTTATTGTTCTCTTCTTTTGTGAATTTTATTCCGGTGAGGACGGTATTAATGAGTTGTTGGGTTTTTTCTAGTTTTGTGCATTTGATAATCACAAAGATGTCATCTACATAGTGGATCCAGAGTTTGGGTTGTATGGTGGGGAGCGTTGTTCATTCTAACCTTTGCATTACTGCTTCTGCAGTCAGTCCTGATATTGGGGATCCTATTGGGATTCCTTTGATTTGTTTGAATATACGGTTATTGAAGGTGAAATGGGTTGTGACGCACAGATCCAGCAGTTCCAGGGTGCTGTCCTTGTTGATGCTGCTGATGTCGAAGGGTGTCTGCCTTCCTGATTCATCCAGTAGTGTGGCAATTGTCTCTTTGGCTAGATCAATGTTTATGGATGTAAATAGTGCTGTTATGTCGAAGGATATCATTGTCTCGTCCTCTTCTATTCTGGTGTCTTTCATGATGTTGGGGAATTCTTGGGAGGAGTGGGTAGTGTTATCAACTAAGTATTTAGTTTCCGTTGTAGTTCTTTGGCTAGTCTATATGTTGGTATGCCTGGTAGTGAGACAGTGGGTCTGAGGGGGACCCCTGGTTGTGTACCTTGAGGTATCCATAGAAGCGGAGTATATTGGATCGCTCTGGCTTCATTTTTGGTAGTCTGTCTTGCTGATATCTCCTGAGCTGTGTAAATACTTCAGGGCTGTTTTGATCCGGTTCTCTAACTGTGGCATTGGGTCTATCGCCATCTGTTGGTAGGTGTCGGTATCTGCGAGTAGTGCGTTAGCTTTCTCAATGTATTGAAATGTATTAAGGATTATTGTCATGCGTCCTTTGTCCACGAGTAAGATTATGATGTTTCTGTCTTTCTTGAGTCTTTCCAGGACTGTAAACATTGTAAGACCAGGGGTTTCCGTCAGGCACACCAACATATAGAGATAGTAGGAACTGCCGATGCTGGAGAATCTGAGATAACAAGGTGTAGAGCTGGATGAACACAGCAGGCCAAGCAGCATCAGAGGAGCAGGAAAGCTGATGTTTCGGGTATAGACCCTTCTTCAGAAATGACCAATGTATAGACTGCTTTATCCTAAATGTAAACTGTTGATAATTTGAGAATATAATGATGGAAGTTGAATAGTGATTAAGAATGTGGTGAGAGGAAGATTGAATGCTGCGAGTTGTCTTTTGTTTGTTGTTTTAGTATTACTAACTTTACCTTGAAATGTATTGTTAAAATGGCATTTCATGTTTGAGGATGGAGGCATGTCAGAATCTTTGCTATTTTTCTTCAATTTTTATTATTTTTGGTTGAAACTATGAAAGTGACTTTTGGACAGTGAGCAGCAGCAAACAAAAAAACAAATTGATAATTGTTCATCAGACCTGACCTGGAAATTAATTGCAGGTTGACTCTTGTTCAAAGAACACTGTAGACGTTTTGGCTCCGGAGATGCATAATGTTCATGTGTTGGCAAATGTTTGGATGTTAACAGTATCCATCACAGGGAGGCGGTTGCCAACCAGTTTAAGGAAGAGAATGCTTAAAAAACACATAAAGAGAAACTAAAATTTGAACTTTTTTTTATCAGAAGGATTGTGACTATGCAATTTGCAGGACAGGGTGCTCTTCTACTATCCTTAAAGATATAATCCATGTGCCTGTGATACCATGCATCATTGACAACAAGGTGCAGGGCTGGATGAACACAGCAGGCCAAGCAGCATCATAGGAGCAGAGAGGCTGACGTTTCGGGCCTAGACCCTTCATCAGAAAAGGCTTTTCTGATGA